>NW_028251825.1:0-97275 GCF_964263255.1 Lissotriton vulgaris | reverse complement strand
GCTGCGTTACGAGGTACTATGAGGTATCAACTTAAAGAGCTTCGGTGGAAGGATTGCAACAGCATTCTTGATTTGATTCACTCAATATCTATCTATCTATCTATCTATCTATCTATCTATCTATCTATCTATCTATCTATCTATCTATCTATCTCTATATATATATATATATATATATATATACGTATACACACATGTGTACATACACAGGACTTTAATTGTGATGAAAAAACTGGGGGGTCTCTCATAGGGGTTGCTTAAAACACTTAAATAAAAAATCTGTGCTTAGCATAGTGTGCTACCCCACCGGTATTTTGCTGCTTCTGTCCATTCATCCAGATACTCATTTAACAAGCATTGGCATAGACAATAGATCTCACCTTTGGGACCTTATAAGTGTTTAGTTATCCAGCACAATGTCCTTGGTGCAACAACATCAAGTGTTGCATGACTAAACACTTATAAGGTCCCAAAGGCTATTGGCTATGCCAATGCTTGTTTTGAGTGAGTGACTTGTGCAGGTATGCCACGGTAGAGATGCTGCAAGTGCTTTTACAGGAGCCCCTGTGACATTGCACCTCTTCAAAGTGTATCTTGAGTCTGGTGTAATACTTCTAGCCCCTATTCCCGTTTTCTCGCACCCAATGCATCCTTAAATGTCCTATGTACAGCCAGGGTTGACATTCCTATTAACCCTGCCCTCCAGTGACAATTTACCTGTCACAGGTGGTGGTGGTGGACGTGGTGGTGGACATGGTGGTGGACATGGTGATGGTGGTGGATGTGGTGGTAGTGGATGTAGTGGTGCTGGTGGACATGGTGGTGGTGGATGTGTTGGTGGATGTGCTGGTGGACGTGGTGGGGGTGGACATGGTGGTGGATGTGGTGGTGGAAGTGGTGATGGTGGACGTGGTGATGGTGGTGGACATGGTGGTGGACGTGGTGGTGGTTGTGGACTGGATGGTGGTGGTGGATGTGGTGGTGGTGGACCTGGTGGTGGTGGACATGGTGTTGGACCTGGTGGTGGTGGGGGTGGACATGGTGGTGATGGTAGACGTGGTGGTGGTGGAAGTGGTGGTGGTGGTGGACAAGGTTGTGGTGGTGGTAGATGTGGTGGTGGTGGACATGGTGGTTGTGGACATGATGGTGGTGGACATGGTGGTGGTGGATGTGTTGGTGGACGTGGTGGTGGTGGATGTTGTGGACGTAGTGGATGTGGTGCTGGACATGGTGGTGGTGGACGTGGTGGTGGTGGAGGACATGGTGGTTGTGGACGTGGTGGTGATAGTGGACGTGGTGGTGGTGGACGTGCTGATGGTGGACATGGTGGTGTTGGTGGACGTTGTGGTGGTGGACATCGTAGAATTGGTGGTGGACATGGTGGTGATGGATGTGGTGGTGGTGGAGGACCTGGTGGTGGTGGATATGGCGGTGGTGTTCGTGGTGGTGGTGGTGGACATGGTGGTGGTGGTAGACATGGTGGTGGTGGTGGACTGGGTGGTGCTGGACGCAGTGGTGGTGGTGGACGTGGTGGTGGTGGATGTGGTTGTGGTGGTGGTGGACCTGGTGGTGGTGGACATGGTGGTGGTGGACGTGTTAGTGGTGGACATGGTGGTGGACTTGGTGGTGGACGTGTTGATGTTGGTGGTGGACATGGTGATGGTGCTGGTGGTGCTGATGGACGTGGTGGTGGTGAACATGGTGGTGATGGTGTGGTGGTGGTGGACGTGGTAGTGGTGGACATGGCAGCGAAGGATGTGGTGGTGGATGTGGTGGTGGTGGACATGGTGGTGGTGGAGGTGCACGTGCTGGTGGTGGTGTTGGTGGACATGGTGATGTGGTGGTGAACATGGTGGTCAATGTGGTGGTCGATGTGGTGGTGGTGCATGTGCTGGTGGACGTGGTGGACGTGGTGGACTTGGTGGAGGTGGAAATGGTTGTGGATGTGGTGGTGTTGGACGTGGTGGTGGTGGACGTGGTGGACAAGGTGGTGGACGTGGTGGTGGTTGGGACGGGTTGGTGGTGGTGGTGGACATGGTGGTGGATGTGGCGTGCTGGTGGACATGGTGGTGGTGGTGGATGTGTTGTAAATGTAAATGTACAGGAATTTATATAGCGCAAATCACTGAGCGGTTTCTAAGCGCTTGCTTAGGGAACCCATCCTGGTATTCCCCTGTGAGATAACCCCAGCAGGGTATCCGCAAGGTGAAAGCCAGGCATCCCACCGCGAGGGGCCGTTGTGGAGATTAAGCAAGCTATTGCCCAGAGTCGCAGAGTGTGAACCCGTGAATCGAGTAGGCACCGGAGCGAGAATTGTATATGGACATTTTTGTAGGACTCAAGACCCCGCCGAGCTGGGAATTGAACCCTGGTCCCGGGCTGACTTCTGCTTCCAGGTCTGCCTCCTCTAACCAGTGAGCCACACTTCTCCACTGGTGGACGTGGTGGACGTGGTGGTGGTGGAGGACGTGATGGTAGTGGATGTGGTGGACAAGGTGGTGGACGTGGTGGTGGGGGACGGGTTGGTGGTGGACGTGGTGGTGGTGGACATGGTGGTGGATGTGGTGGTAGTGGACGTGGTGGTGGTGGATGTGGTGGTGGTGGTGGACATGGTGGTGGTGGACGTGGTGGTGGTGGTGTGCATGGTGGTGGTGGTGGATGTGGTGATGGTGGATTTGGTAGTGGTGGATATGGTGGTGATGGATGTGGTGGTGGTGTGCTTGGTTTTGGATGTGGTGGTGATGGACGTCTTGGTAGTGTTGGTGGTGGGCCTGGTGGTGGTGGTGGATGTGCTGGTGGTGGCGGTGGTAGACATGGTGGTGTTGGATGTGGTGGTGGTATACCTGGTGGTGGACGTGGTGATGGTGGACGTGGTAGTGGATGTGGTAGTGGTGGTGGATGTGTTAGTGGTGGATGTTGTGGTGGTCGTGGTGTTGGTGGCGGACATAGTGATGGTGGTGGATGTGGTGGTGGTGGGGCGTGGTGATAGTGAACGTGGTAGTGGATGTGGTGGTGGATGTGTTAGTGGTGGATGTGGTGGCGGATGTGGTGGTGGTGGTGGACATAGTGATGGTGGTGGATGTGGTGGTGGTGGACGTGGTGGTGGTGGACGTGGTGGATGTGGTGGCGGTGGTGGATGTGGTGGTGGTGGACGTGGTGGTTGTGGACGTGGTGGTGGATGTGGTGGTGGTGGATGTGATGGGCATGGTGGTGGTGTTGGAGGATGTGGTTGTGGAAGTGGTGGTGGATGTGGTGGTGGTGGAAGTGGTGGACATGGTGGTGGTGGTAGTGGACATGGTGGTGGAAGTGCTGGTGGTGGACATGGTTGTGGATGCGCTGGTGGTGGTGGACATGCTGGTGGTGGTGGTGGACATGGTGGTGGTGGACATGGTGGTGGTGGTGGACATGGTGGTGGTGGATCTGGTGGTGGTGGTGTTGGTGGTGAATGTGGTGGTGGTGGTGGACGTGGTCATGGTGGACATGGTAGTGGACGTGGTGGTGGATGTGGTGGTGGTGTTGGTGGACGTGGTGGACATGGTGGTGGTGGATGTGGCGGTGGTGTATTTGGTGGTGGTGGATGTGGTGGATGTGGTGTTTTTGGTGGATGTGGTGGACATGGTGGTGATGGACAGGGTGGTGGTTGTGGACGTGGTGGTGGTTGTGGATGTGGTGGCAGTGGACTTGGTGGTGGATGTGGTGGATGTGGCGGTGGGAGACATGGTGGTGGATGTGGTGGTGGACATGCTGGTAGTGGTGGTGGACATGGTGGACGTGGTGGTGGTGGACGTGGTGGGCGTGCTGGAAGTGGTGGTGGTGGACATGGTGTTGGTGGTGGACGTGGTGGTGGAGGTAGTGGTGGATGTGGTTGTGGTGGTGGACATGGTGGTGGTGGATGTGGTGGTGGACGTGTTGGTGGTGGACATGGTGGTGGTGGTGGACGTGGTGGATGTGGTGGACGTGGTGGTGGTGGATGTGGTGGTGGATGTGGTTGTGGATGTGGTTATGATGGTGGATGTGGTGTGGTGGACATGGTGGTGGTTGACATTGTGGTGGTGGACATGGTGGTGTTGGACATGGTGGTGGTGGACATGGTGGTTGTGGTGGACGCAGTGGTGGACATGGTGGTGGATATGGTGGTGGATGTGCTGGTGGTGGACGTGATGGTTGTGATGGACGTGGTCATGGTGGTGGTGGACGTTGTTGTGGTGGAAATCATGTTGGTGGACATGGTGGAGGTGGATGTGGTGGTGGACGTGGTGTTGGATGTTGTGTTGGATGCGGTTGATGTGGTGATGGTGGACAGGGTGGTGGTGGAGGTAGTAGTGGTGGACATGGTGGTGGTGGTGGTGACATGGTGGTGGTGGACGTGGTGGTGGTCGACATGGTGGTTATGGACTTGGTGGTGGTTGTGGACGTGGTGGACTTGGTGGTGGATGTGGTGGTGGTGGATGTGGTGATGGTGGACATGGTGGTGGTTGACTTGGTGGTGAACTTGGTGGTGGACGTGGTGGACGCGGTGGTGTTGGTGGTGGATGTGGTGGTCGTGGTGTTGGTGGTGGATGTGGTGATGGTGGTGGATGTGGTGGTGGTGGTGGTGCACGGTGGTGGTGGACATTGTGGTGGACATGGTGGTGGACATGGTGGTGGTGGACATGTTGGTGAAGGACCTGGTGGTGGATGTGGTGGACGTGGTGGTGGTGGACGTGGTTGTGGTGGATGTGGTCGTGGTGGTGGACATGGTGGTGGTGGACATGGTGAGGGGCATGGTGGACGTGGTGGTGAATGTGGTGGTGGACGTGGTAGTGGATGTGGTGGTGGGTGTGGTGGTGGACGTGGTGGTGGTGGATGTGGTAGTGGTGGTCGTGGTAGTGGACGTTGTGGTTTTGGTGGACATGGTGGTGGTGGAAGTGGTGGTGTATGTGGTGGTGGTGTATGTGGTGGTGGGGATGTGGTGGTGGTGGATGTGGCATTGGTGGTGGATGTGGTGGACATGGTGGTGGTGATTGTGGTGGTGGTGGACGTGGTGGTGGTGGACATGGTGATGATGGACGTGACGGTGGTAATGGACTGGGTGGTGGTGGACTTGGTGGTGGATGTGGTGGTGGTGGACATGGTGGTGGTGGTGGACTTGGTGGAGGACGTGGTGGTGGTGGTCATGGTGTTGGTGGATGTGGTGGTGGTGGATATGCTGGTGGTGCACATGGTGGTGGACGTGGTGGTGGACTTGGTGGTGGACGTGGTGGTGGACATGGTTGTTGTTGACATGTTGTTGGTGGTGGACATGGTGTGGGGATAGTGGTGGATGTGGTGTTGGTGGTGGATAATGTGGTGGTTTACGTGGTTGTGTTGGTGGTGGACCTGGTGGTGGTGGACGTGTTGGTGATGGACATGGTGGTGGATGTGGTGGACGTGATGGTGGTGGGTGTGGTGGTAGTGGTGGACGTGGTTGTGGTGGATGTGGTCGTAGTGGTGGACATGGTGGTGGTGGACATGGTGGATGTGGTGGTGGATGTGATGGTGGGCGTGGTGGTGGTGGACATGGTGGTGGATGTGGTGGTGGTGGTGGGCATGGTTCTGTTGGACGTGGTGGTGGTGGATGTGGTGGTAGTGGTAGTTGTGGGCAAGTTGGTGGTGGACATGATGATGGTGGATGTGGTAGTGGTGGACATGGTGGTGGTGGACATGGTGGTTGATGTGGTGTGGACATGATGGTGGTGGACGTGGTGGACATGGTGGTGGTGGTGGTGGACATGGTGGACGTGGTGGTGGATGTGGTGGTAGTGGTGGTGGTGGGCGTGTTGGTGATGGACGTGGTGGTGGTGGATGTGGTAGTGGTGGACGTGGTTGTGGTGGACATGGTGGTGGACTTGGTGGTGGTGGTTGTGCTGGTGGTTGTGGATGTGGTAGTGGTGGAGGTGCTGGTGGTGGACGTGGTGGTGGAGGTGGTGGTGGTGGACTTGGTGGTGGTGGATGTGGTGGTGGATGTGTTGGTGGTGGATGTGGTGGTGGTGGACGTGGTGGTGGTGGACATGGTGGTGGATGTGGTGGTGGACGTGGTGCTGGTGGACATGGTGGTGGTGTTGGAGGATGTGGTTGTGGATTTGGTGGTGGTGGAAGTGGTCAACATGGTGGTGATGGTAGTGGACACGGTGGTTCAAGTGCTGGTGGTGGACATGGTGGTGGTGGACGTGGTGGTGGACATGGTGGTGGACGTGCTGGTAGTGGACGTGCTGGTGGTGGTGGACATGCTGGTGGTGGAAGTCATGATGGTGGTGGACGTGGTGGTGGTGGACATGGTGGTGGTGGACATAGTGGTGGTGGATCTGGTGGTGGTGGTGGACGTGGTGGTGTTGGTGGTGAAAGTGGCGATGGTGGATATGGTGGTGGTGGTGGTAGACGTGGTGGTGGTGGTGGGGGTGGTGTTGGTGGTGGACAGGGTGGTGGTCGTGGACGTGGTGGACAAGGTGGTGGTGGTGGATGTTGTGGCAAGGCCGGACTGGGAACCACAACCGGCCCTGGCAAAGTGCTCGGCCGCCCCCACCCCTCCCCACTCGGGGGTTGGAGGTGCTGCTGAGCTCTTTGCCAGGGCCGGTTTTCAGCCGATTTTGGTACAGGGCCGAATTTGCACCTATGCTGCAAATACAGCCCTGTAACAAAAACTGTCACCAGGGGCCCAAAACCGGCCCCACCCTTGCGGCGCACCAGGGGATTGCCCGGTGCCCGCTATGGCCAGTCTGGCCCTGTGTTGTGGTGGTGTACGTGGTGGTGGTGGATGTGGTGTTGTTGGTGGATGTGGTGGACATGGTGGAGGTGGATGTGGTGGTAATGGACATGTTGGTTGTTGTGGACATGGTGGCTGACTTGGTCGTGGATGTAGAGGTGGACGTGGTGGTGGTGGACATGGTGGATGTGGTGGCGGATGTGGTGGTGGACGTGGTGGTAGTGGTGGTGGACATGGTGGTGGATGTGGTGGTGGTGGTGGGCATGGTTCTGGTGACGTGGTGGTGGTGGATGTGGTGTTAGTGGTGGTGGTGGGCGAGTTGGTGGTGGACATGATGGTGGTGGATGTGGTAGTGGTGGGCATGGTGGTGGTGGACATGGTTGTTGATGTGGTGGTGGACGTGGTGGACATTGTGGTGGTGGTGGTGGACATGGTGGACGTGGTGGTGGACGTGGTGGTAGTGATGGTGGTGGGCATGCTGGTGGTGGATGTTGTGATGGTGGATGTGGTAGTGGTGGACATGGTGGTGGTTGATGTGGTGGACATGATGGTGGTGGACGTGGTGGTGTTGGACATGGTGGTGGACGTGGTGGTGGTGGTTGTGCTGGTGGTTGTGGATGTGGTAGTGGTGGAGGTGCTGGTGGTGGAGGTGGTGGTGGAGGTGGACGTGGTGGTGGTGGATGTGGTGGTGGATGTGTTGGTGGTAGATGTGGTGAATGAATGAATGAATGAATGAATGAATGAATGAATGAATGGAAGTATTTATAGAGCGCACGGTTGCCAAACGGATTCCTGGCGCTGAGAGCTCTAGTGAACAGAACAGACTGGGCCGAGGAAGTTAGCAGGGGTAGGCTTGGGCAAACAGAAATGTTTTTAGCGCTTTGCGGAAGTGTGAGAAGATGGGGATAGAGCGCATAGAGAGAGGAAGGGAGTTCCAAAACCGGGGCGCAAGGACAGAGAATCTAGTTCCTCCAGTGCGAGTTTTACGGAAACGGGGAACAGTGAGGAGGGCAGAGGAAGATGATCGGAGAGTGCGAACAGGGGTGTGGGTAGAGATCAGAGAGTTGATGAACGCCGGCGCAGAGCGATCAACAGCCCGGAAGACAAGGCACCCTAGTTTGAACAGGGATCTCTGCAGGATAGGTAACCAGTGGAGAGATTTAAGGATAGGAGTGATATGGTAAGTTTTGGGGAAATGAAAGATGAGACGGGCAGCCTGATTTTGGATTGCTTGAAGACGGCGAGTTTCGTAGGCAGGGATACCTACGAACAAGCTGTTTCCATAATCAAGGCGGGAAGTGATGAGGGCAGAAATGATAATTTTAAGAGAGTCAAGGGAGAAGAAACGGGAAATTTTACGGATCAGCCGGAGGGAAAGGAAGCAAGAGGACACTACAGCACTGACCTGGCCGTGCATAGACAGGTCCTGGCTGACCTTGATGCCCAACGTTTTAACGGAGGGGACGGGGGTGGGAGGGGGACTAAGAATAGGGGGCCAAAAAGCGGGGGACCAAGGGCTGGATGAGCCGCCAGTCAGGACCAGCTCAGTCTTGTCTGGATTGAGCTTGAGGTGATTGGCGCTCATCCACCCAGAAATAAAAACCATAGTGGAGCGGAAAAAAGATAGGGAGTGAGAAGAAGAGGAGAGATCAAAGACGAGCTGGAGGTCATCTGCGTAGTTATACACAGAGACCCCCAGCTCGAGAAGAGAAGAGATAAGGGGGTGAATGTAAAGGTTGAAAAGGAGAGGAGAGAGGGAGGAACCCTGGGGGAACCCACAGGGCACCGGGAGGGGGGGAGCAGAAAAACCGGGGAGGTGGAAAGCTTGTGAACGTCCTGTTAGAAAGGACGTGATCCAGGAAAGGGCAGGGCCCCGAATGCCCGCTGCGCTGACACGGTCAAGAAGGATGTTATGATCGACCGTGTCAAACGCAGCGGACAAATCGAGGAGAACCAAAGCTTGAGGGGAGTTGGTGTCAGCCTTAGCTTTCAGCTCATCGAGGACGGCGAGCACCACTGATTCGGTCGAATGGCCCGAACGGAAACCTGCTTGATGGGAAGCAAGGAGATGGTTCTGCTCGATATAAGAAGAAAGACAGGAAGTGACGTAGCTTTCAAGAATTTTAGCAAGATAGGGGAGAAGGGAAATAGGTCTGAAGTTGGAAGGGAGGGAGGAATCAAGACCAGGTTTTTTAAGAATGGGGGAAACAATAGCAGATTTAAATGAGGAAGGAACCAAGCCAGTAGAAAGAGAAGCATTGAGAAGGGAAAGAGGAGTGGCAGGACAAGAAGAAAAGAGGATTTTCAGGATGCGAGCAGGGGCACAATCGGTAGGAGAGCCAGACTTGATTTTTGTGAGCAGAGCTAAGAAGGAGTCCAAGGAAAGAGGCGGAAAAGAGGAAAAGGAAGAATTAGACGTAGAGGGGGCGGAATGGAGTGGAGTGAAGGGAGTGATAGAAATGTTGGATTTAATTTTGACGATCTTCTCAAGAAAGAAGTCGTTTAAAGAAGAGCAGAGGGCTTGGGAAGGAATAAAAATGGGACAAGCAGGATCAGAGGTGGCCAAGTTATTAACCAAGGAGAAAATCTCTTTAGATTTATTAGCAGGTAAGGCTACCTGCTCAGAAAAGTACTTGGTCTTGGACACAAGAATGGCTTTCTTGTACTCTTTAAGGAGAGATTTGTAATTAGCCTTGAGGTCGGGGCAGTAGCTACGGCGCCAAAGGCGCTCAGAGCGTCTAAGTTCCAGCTTGAGGACCTTGAGCTCAGAGTTAAACCATCTGTGGGCCTCGTGAGGACGAATGGACTTGACTAGTTTAAGAGGGGCGACTTGATCACAGGCGGAAGATAACCAGTTGCTAACTGCAGCGGGCTGTAAATCGAGGGGAATGCCATTGAGATCAGGTGAGGAAGAGGCAAGGGAATGAGAAAGAGAGAGCAGGTCCGCGTGATTCCAGCTGCGTGCAAAAACGTTCTTGGGACGTGAGGATTTATGAAAGGAGCCACGGTTGATAGTGAAGAAAATAAGGGAGTGGTCGGACCAAGGGCAAGGAAGAATGCTGGGGGGGGAGACTATGTCCTGGGATGACAGACTTGGTCCAAGATATGCCCAAGATTATGAGTAGGAGTAGATACATAAGACTTGAGGTTAAGGCACAAGAGGGTGGCTGTGAAGTCCTTGGACGCCAAATCCTCCCTGGGGTCGCCGGGCCAATAATTGAAGTCGCCTAGCAGGAGGACCGAAGAGTTATTAACTACGAGGGTAGCAAGGAGTTCCTGCAGGGAGGCCACAAACAAAGGCATGCTCAGGGGGGGGCGATAGACAAGGACGACTGTGAGAGGTGCGGGGAGGTTAGTGGAGCGGGCAACCAGAAAATCCACCCCAGCTATAGACGGTTGGGAGAGGTGGTGGAAGTGGTGGTGGTGGACGTGGTGGTGGATTTGGTGGTGGATGGGGTGCTGGTGGACATGGTGGTGATGGACGTGGTGGTGGTCGACACGGTGGTGATGGACGTGGTGGTGGTTGTGGACGTGGTGGTGGTGGACTTGGTGGTGGATGTGTTGGTGGTGGATGTGGTGATGGTGGACATGGTGGTGGTGGACTTGGTGGTGGACTTGGTGGTGGACGTGGTGGTCGTGGTGTTGGTGGTGGATGTGGTGGACGTGATGGTGGTGGTGGTGCACATGGTGGTGGTGGACGTGGTGGTGGTGGACATGGTGTTGGTGATGGAGGTGGTGTGGAGGTAGTGGTGGATGTGGTGTTTGTGGTGGATATTGTGGTGGTGGATGTGGTGGTGGATGTGGTGGTGGTGGTGGACATGGTGGTGGGGGTGGACATGGTGGTGGTGGATGTGTTGGTGATGGACGTGGTGGTGGATGTGGTGGATGTGGTGGTGGTGGATGTGGTGGTGGACGTGGTTGTGGTGGATGTGGTCGTGGTGGTGGACATGGTGGTGATGGACGTGACAGTGGTAATGGACCGGGTGGTGGTGGACTTGGTGGTGGATGTGGTGGTGGTGGACATGGTGGTGGTGGTGGACTTGGTGGAGGACGTGGTGGTGGTGGTCATGGTGTTGGTGGATGTGGTGGTGGTGGGCGTGGTGGTGGTGGATGTGCTGGTGGTGCCCATGGTGGTGGACGTGGTGTTGGACTTGGTGGTGGACGTGGTGGTGGACATGGTTGTTGTTGACATGGTGTTGGTAGTGGACATTGTGTGGGGGTAGTGGTGGATGTGGTGTTGGTGGTGGATAATGTGGTGGTTTATGTGGTTGTGGTGGTGGTGGACCTGGTGGTGGTGGACGTGTTGGTGATGGACGTGGTGGTGGATGTGGTGGACGTGATGGTGGTGGATGTGGTGGTAGTGGTGGACATGGTTGTGGTGGACATGGTGGTGGACGTGGTGGTGGTGGTTGTGCTGGTGGTTGTTGATGTGGTAGTGGTGGAGGTGCTGGTGGTGGACGTGGTGGTGGAGGTGGTGGTGGTGGACGTGGTGGTGGTGGATGTGGGGGTGGATGTGTTGGTGGTGGATGTGGTGGTGGTGGACATGGTGGTGGAGGACATGGTGGTGGATGTGGTTGTGGACGTGGTGCTGGTGGACATGGTGGTGGTGTTGGAGGATGTGGTGGTGGATTTGGTGGTGGTGGAAGTGGTTGACATGGTGGTGAGGGTAGTGGACATGGTGGTTCAAGTGCTTGTGGTGGACATGGTGGTGAACATGGTGGTGGTGGACGTGGTGGTGGACATGGTGGTGGACATGCTGGTAGTGGACGTGCTGGTGGTGGAAGTCATGGTGGTGGTGGTGATGGACATGGTGGTGGTGGACATGGTGGTGGTGGTGGACGTGGTGGTGGTGGATCTGGTGGTGGTGGTGGACGTGGTGGTGTTGGTGGTGAAAGTGGTGGTGGTGGATGTGGTGGTGGTGGTGGTAGACGTGGTGGTTGTGGTGGACGTGGTGGTGGATGTGGTGTTGGTGGTGGACATGGTGGTGGTGGTGGATGTTGTGGCAAGGCCGGACTGGGAACCACAACCGGCCCTGGCAAAGTGCTCGGCCGCCCCCATCCCTCCCCACTCGGGGGTTGGAGGTGCCGCTGAGCTCTTTGCCAGGGCCGGTTTTCAGTCGATTTTGGTACAGGGCCGAATTTGCACCTATGCTGCAAATACAGCCCTGTAACAAAAACTGTCACCAGGGGCCCAAAACCGGCCCCACCCTTGTGGGGCACCAGGGGTGGTGTACGTGGTGGTGGTGGATGTGGTGTTGATGGTGGATGTGGTGGACATGGTGGAGGTGGATGCGGTGGTGGACGTGGTGGTGCTGGACATGTTGGTGGTGGACACGGTGGTAATGGACATGTTGGTTGTTGTGGACATGGTGGTGGACTTGGTCGTGGATGTAGTGGTGGACGTGGTGGTGGTGGTGGATGTGGTGGTGGTGGACATGGTGGTGGTGGACGTGGTGGTGGACATGGTAGTGGTGGTGGATGTGGTGGTGGTGGTGGACATGGTGGTGGTGGAAGTGGTGGTGGTGGATGTGGTGGTGGTGGAAGTGGGGGTGGTGGTGGACATGTTTGTGGATGTGGTCGTGGTAGTGGACATGGTGGTGGTGGACGTGGTGGTGGTGGACATGGTGCTGGCGGACATGGTGGTGGTGGTGTATATAGTGGTGTTGGACATGGTGGTGGTGGGCGTGGTGGTGGTGGACATGGTGCTGGTGGACATGGTGGTGGTGGTGTATATAGTGGTGGTGGACCTGGTGGTGGTGGACGTGTTGGTGATGGATGTGGTGGTGGATGTGGTGAATGTGTTGGTGGTGGATGTGGTTGTGGTGGATGTGGTCGTGGTGGTGGACGTGCTGGTGGTGGACATGGTGGTGGTGGTGGGCGTGGTGGACGTGGTGGTGGATGTGGTGGTGGACGTGGTGGTAGTGGTGGTGGACATGGTGGTGGATGTGGTGGAGGTGGTGGGCGTGGTGGGCGTGGTGGTGGTGGACGTGGTGGTGGTGGATGAGGTAGTGGTGGTCGTGGTGTACATGATGGTGGTAGACGTGGTGGTGGTGAACATGGTGGTGGACGTGGTGGTCGTGCTGCTGGTTGTGGATGTGGTAGTGGTGGACATGGTGGTGGTGGACTTGGTGTTGGTGGTGGACGTGGTGCTGGTGGACGTGGTGGTGGTGGTGGTGGATGTGTTGGTGGTGGATGTGTTGGTGGTGGACGTGGTGGCGGTGGATGTGGTGGTGGACGTAGTGATGATTGAAGATTTGATGGTGGTGGACGTGGTACTGGTTGACGTTGTGGTGGTGGACATGGTGGTGGTGCGCATGGTGGTGGTGCTGGACGTGTTGGTGGTGGACATGGTGGTGATGGACGTGTTAGTGGTTGTGGACATAGTGGTGGACTTGGTCGTGGATGTGGTGGTGGACGTGGTGGTGGATGTGGTGGTGGGGGACATGGTGGTAGACGTGGTGGTGGATGTGGTGGTGGGGGACATGGTGGTGGACGTGGTGGTGGTTGTGGTATTGGTGGATGTGGAGGTGGTGGACATGGTGATGTTGCACGTGGTGGTGGTGGACATGCTGGTGGTGGACATGGTGGTGGTGGACGGGGTTGTGGTGGACGTGGTGGATGTGGTGGTGGTGGATGTGGTGGTGGTGGAAATGGTAGTGGTGGTGGACGTGGCAGTGGTGGTGGACATGGTAGTGGTGGACGTGGTGGTGGTGGATGTGGTGGTCGTGGTGTTGGTGGTGGATGTGGTGATGGTGGTGGATGTGGTGGTGGTGGTGGTGCACATGGTGGTGGTGGACGTGGTGGTGGTAGACATGGTGTTGGTGATGGATGTGGTGTGGAGGTAGTGGTGGACGTGGCGTTTGTGGTGGAAAATGTGGGGGTGGACGTGGTGGTAGTGGATGAGGTGGTGGTGGTGGACATTGTGGTGGACATGGTGGTGGACATGGTGGTGGTGGACATGTTGGTGAAGGACCTGGTGGTGGATGTGGTGGACGTGGTGGTGGTGGACGTGGTTGTGGTGGATGTGGTCGTGGTGGTGGACATGGTGGTGGTGGACATGGTGAGGGGCATGGTGGACGTGGTGGTGAATGTGGTGGTGGACGTGGTGGTGGATGTGGTGGTGGGTGTGGTGGTGGACGTGGTGGTGGTGGATGTGGTAGTGGTGGTCGTGGTAGTGGACGTGGTGGTTTTGGTGGACATGGTGGTGGTGGAAGTGGTGGTGTATGTGGTGGTGGTGTATGTGGTGGTGGGGATGTGGTGGTGGTGGATGTGGCATTGGTGGTGGATGTGGTGGACATGGTGGTGGTGATTGTGGTGGTGGTGGACGTGGTGGTGGTGGATATGGTGGTGATGGACGTGACAGTGGTAATGGACTGGGTGGTGGTGGACTTGGTGGTGGATGTGGTGGTGGTGGACATGGTGGTGGTGGTGGACTTGGTGGAGGACGTGGTGGTGGTGGTCATGGTGTTGGTGGATGTGGTGGTGGTGGATATGCTGGTGGTGCACATGGTGGTGGACGTGGTGGTGGACTTGGTGGTGGACGTGGTGGTGGACATGGTTGTTGTTGACATGTTGCTGGTGGTGGACATGGTGTGGGGATAGTGGTGGATGTGGTGTTGGTGGTGGATAATGTGGTGGTTTACGTGGTTGTGTTGGTGGTGGACCTGGTGGTGGTGGACGTGTTGGTGATGGACATGGTGGTGGATGTGGTGGACGTGATGGTGGTGGGTGTGGTGGTAGTGGTGGACGTGGTTGTGGTGGATGTGGTCGTAGTGGTGGACATGGTGGTGGTGGACATGGTGGATGTGGTGGTGGATGTGATGGTGGGCGTGGTGGTGGTGGACATGGTGGTGGATGTGGTGGTGGTGGTGGGCATGGTTCTGTTGGACGTGGTGGTGGTGGATGTGGTGGTAGTGGTAGTTGTGGGCAAGTTGGTGGTGGACATGATGGTGGTGGATGTGGTAGTGGTGGACATGGTGGTGGTGGACATGGTGGTTGATGTGGTGTGGACATGATGGTGGTGGACGTGGTGGACATGGTGGTGGTGGTGGTGGACATGGTGGACGTGGTGGTGGATGTGGTGGTAGTGGTGGTGGTGGGCGTGTTGGTGATGGACGTGGTGGTGGTGGATGTGGTAGTGGTGGACGTGGTTGTGGTGGACATGGTGGTGGACTTGGTGGTGGTGGTTGTGCTGGTGGTTGTGGATGTGGTAGTGGTGGAGGTGCTGGTGGTGGACGTGGTGGTGGAGGTGGTGGTGGTGGACTTGGTGGTGGTGGATGTGGTGGTGGATGTGTTGGTGGTGGATGTGGTGGTGGTGGACGTGGTGGTGGTGGACATGGTGGTGGATGTGGTGGTGGACGTGGTGCTGGTGGACATGGTGGTGGTGTTGGAGGATGTGGTTGTGGATTTGGTGGTGGTGGAAGTGGTCAACATGGTGGTGATGGTAGTGGACACGGTGGTTCAAGTGCTGGTGGTGGACATGGTGGTGGTGGACGTGGTGGTGGACATGGTGGTGGACGTGCTGGTAGTGGACGTGCTGGTGGTGGTGGACATGCTGGTGGTGGAAGTCATGATGGTGGTGGACGTGGTGGTGGTGGACATGGTGGTGGTGGACATAGTGGTGGTGGATCTGGTGGTGGTGGTGGACGTGGTGGTGTTGGTGGTGAAAGTGGCGATGGTGGATATGGTGGTGGTGGTGGTAGACGTGGTGGTTGTGGTGGACGTGGTGGTGGAGGTGGTGTTGGTGGTGGACAGGGTGGTGGTCGTGGACGTGGTGGACAAGGTGGTGGTGGTGGATGTTGTGGCAAGGCCGGACTGGGAACCACAACCGGCCCTGGCAAAGTGCTCGGCCGCCCCCACCCCTCCCCACTCGGGGGTTGGAGGTGCCGCTGAGCTCTTTGCCAGGGCCGGTTTTCAGCCGATTTTGGTACAGGGCCGAATTTGCACCTATGCTGCAAATACAGCCCTGTAACAAAAACTGTCACCAGGGGCCCAAAACCGGCCCCACCCTTGCGGCGCACCAGGGGATTGCCCTGTGTTGTCTGGCCCTGTGTTGTGGTGGTGTACGTGGTGGTGGTGGATGTGGTGTTGTTGGTGGATGTGGTGGACATGGTGGAGGTGGATGTGGTGGTAATGGACATGTTGGTTGTTGTGGACATGGTGGCGGACTTGGTCGTGGATGTAGAGGTGGACGTGGTGGTGGTGGACATGGTGGATGTGGTGGCGGATGTGGTGGTGGACGTGGTGGTAGTGGTGGTGGACATGGTGGTGGATGTGGTGGTGGTGGTGGGCATGGTTCTGGTGACGTGGTGGTGGTGGATGTGGTGTTAGTGGTGGTGGTGGGCGAGTTGGTGGTGGACATGATGGTGGTGGATGTGGTAGTGGTGGGCATGGTGGTGGTTGACATGGTTGTTGATGTGGTGGTGGACGTGGTGGACATTGTGGTGGTGGTGGTGGACATGGTGGACGTGGTGGTGGACGTGGTGGTAGTGATGGTGGTGGGCATGCTGGTGGTGGATGTTGTGGTGGTGGATGTGGTAGTGGTGGACATGGTGGTGGTTGATGTGGTGGACATGATGGTGGTGGACGTGGTGGTGTTGGACATGGTGGTGGACGTGGTGGTGGTGGTTGTGCTGGTGGTTGTGGATGTGGTAGTGGTGGAGGTGCTGGTGGTGGAGGTGGTGGTGGAGGTGGATGTGGTGGTGGTGGATGTGGTGGTGGATGTGTTGGTGGTAGATGTGGTGAATGAATGAATGAATGAATGAATGAATGAATGAATGAATGAATGAATGGAAGTATTTATAGAGCGCACGGTGGCCAAACGGCTTCCTGGCGCTGAGAGCTCTAGTGAACAGAACAGACTGGGCCGAGGAAGTTAGCAGGGGTAGGCTTGGGCAAACAGAAATGTTTTTAGCGCTTTGCGGAAGTGTGAGAAGATGGGGATAGAGCGCATAAAGAGAGGAAGGGAGTTCCAAAACCGGGGCGCAAGGACAGAGAATCTAGTTCCACCAGTGCGAGTTTTACGGAAACGGGGAACAGTGAGGAGGGCAGAGGAAGATGATCGGAGAGTGCGAACAGGGGTGTGGGTAGAGATCAGAGAGTTGATGAACGCCGGCGCAGAGCGATCAACAGCCCGGAAGACAAGGCACCCTAGTTTGAACAGGGATCTCTGCAGGATAGGTAACCAGTGGAGAGATTTAAGGATAGGAGTGATATGGTAAGTTTTGGGGAAATGAAAGATGAGACGGGCAGCCTGATTTTGGATTGCTTGAAGACGGCGAGTTTCGTAGGCAGGGATACTTACGAACAAGCTGTTTCCATAATCAAGGCGGGAAGTGATGAGGGCAGAAATGATAATTTTAAGAGAGTCAAGGGAGAAGAAACGGGAAATTTTACGGATCAGCCGGAGGGAAAGGAAGCAAGAGGACACTACAGCACTGACCTGGCCGTGCATAGACAGGTCCTGGCTGACCTTGATGCCCAACGTTTTAACGGAGGGGACGGGGGTTGGAGGGGGACTAAGAATAGGGGGCCAAAAAGCGGGGGACCAAGGGCTGGATGAGCCGCCAGTCAGGACCAGCTCAGTCTTGTCTGGATTGAGCTTGAGGTGATTGGCGCTCATCCACCCAGAAATAAAAACCATAGTGGAGCGGAAAAAAGATAGGGAGTGAGAAGAAGAGGAGAGATCAAAGACGAGCTGGAGGTCATCTGCGTAGTTATACACAGAGACCCCCAGCTCGAGAAGAGAAGAGATAAGGGGGTGAATGTAAAGGTTGAAAAGGAGAGGAGAGAGGGAGGAACCCTGGGGGAACCCTGGGGGAACCCACAGGGCACCGGGAGGGGGGGAGCAGAAAAACCGGGGAGGTGGACAGCTTGTGAACGTCCTGTTAGAAAGGACGTGATCCAGGAAAGGGCAGGGCCCCGAATGCCCGCTGCGCTGACACGGTCAAGAAGGATGTTATGATCGACCGTGTCAAACGCAGCGGACAAATCGAGGAGAACCAAAGCTTGAGGGGAGTTGGTGTCAGCCTTAGCTTTCAGCTCGTCGAGGACGGCGAGCACCACTGATTCGGTCGAATGGCCCGAACGGAAACCTGCTTGATGGGAAGCAAGGAGATGGTTCTGCTCGATATAAGAAGAAAGACAGGAAGTGACGTAGCTTTCAAGAATTTTAGCAAGATAGGGGAGAAGGGAAATAGGTCTGAAGTTGGAAGGGAGGGAGGAATCAAGACCAGGTTTTTTAAGAATGGGGGAAACAATAGCAGATTTAAATGAGGAAGGAACCAAGCCAGTAGAAAGAGAAGCATTGAGAAGGGAAAGAGGAGTGGCAGGACAAGAAGAAAAGAGGATTTTCAGGATGCGAGCAGGGGCACAATCGGTAGGAGAGCCAGACTTGATTTTTGTGAGCAGAGCTAAGAAGGAGTCCAAGGAAAGAGGCGGAAAAGAGGAAAAGGAAGAATTAGACGTAGAGGGGGCGGAATGGAGTGGAGTGAAGGGAGTGATAGAAATGTTGGATTTAATTTTGACGATCTTCTCAAGAAAGAAGTCGTTTAAAGAAGAGCAGAGGGCTTGGGAAGGAATAAAAATGGGACAAGCACGATCAGAGGTGGCCAAGTTATTAACCAAGGAGAAAATCTCTTTAGATTTATTAGCAGGTAAGGCTACCTGCTCAGAAAAGTACTTGGTCTTGGACACAAGAATGGCTTTCTTGTACTCTTTAAGGAGAGATTTGTAATTAGCCTTGAGGTCGGGGCAGTAGCTACGGCGCCAAAGGCGCTCAGAGCGTCTAAGTTCCAGCTTGAGGACCTTGAGCTCAGAGTTAAACCATCTGTGGGCCTCGTGAGGACGAATGGACTTGACTAGTTTAAGAGGGGCGACTTGATCACAGGCGGAAGATAACCAGTTGCTAACTGCAGCGGGCTGTAAATCGAGGGGAATGCCATTGAGATCAGGTGAGGAAGAGGCAAGGGAATGAGAAAGAGAGAGCAGGTCCGCGTGATTCCAGCTGCGTGCAAAAACGTTCTTGGGACGTGAGGATTTATGAAAGGAGCCACGGTTGATAGTGAAGAAAATAAGGGAGTGGTCGGACCAAGGGCAAGGAAGAATGCTGGGGGGGGAGACTATGTCCTGGGATGACAGACTTGGTCCAAGATATGTCCAAGATTATGAGTAGGAGTAGATACATAAGACTTGAGGTTAAGGCACAAGAGGGTGGCTGTGAAGTCCTTGGACGCCAAATCCTCCCTGGGGTCGCCGGGCCAATAATTGAAGTCGCCTAGCAGGAGGACCGAAGAGTTATTAACTACGAGGGTAGCAAGGAGTTCCTGCAGGGAGGCCACAAACAAAGGCATGCTCAGGGGGGGGGCGATAGACAAGGACGACTGTGAGAGGTGCGGGGAGGTTAGTGGAGCGGGCAACCAGAAAATCCACCCCAGCTATAGACGGTTGGGAGAGGTGGTGGAAGTGGTGGTGGTGGACGTGGTGGTGGATTTGGTGGTGGATGGGGTGCTGGTGGACATGGTGGTGATGGACGTGGTGGTGGTCGACACGGTGGTGATGGACGTGGTGGTGGTTGTGGACGTGGTGGTGGTGGACTTGGTGGTGGATGTGTTGGTGGTGGATGTGGTGATGGTGGACATGGTGGTGGTGGACTTGGTGGTGGACTTGGTGGTGGACGTGGTGGTCGTGGTGTTGGTGGTGGATGTGGTGGACGTGATGGTGGTGGTGGTGCACATGGTGGTGGTGGACGTGGTGGTGGTGGACATGGTGTTGGTGATGGAGGTGGTGTGGAGGTAGTGGTGGATGTGGTGTTTGTGGTGGATATTGTGGTGGTGGATGTGGTGGTGGTGGATGTGGTGGTGGTGGTGGACATGGTGGTGGGGGTGGACATGGTGGTGGTGGATGTGTTGGTGATGGACGTGGTGGTGGATGTGGTGGTGGTGGATGTGGTGGTGGATGTGGTTGTGGTGGATGTGGTCGTGGTGGTGGACATGGTGGTGATGGACGTGACAGTGGTAATGGACCGGGTGGTGGTGGACTTGGTGGTGGATGTGGTGGTGGTGGACATGGTGGTGGTGGTGGACTTGGTGGAGGACGTGGTGGTGGTGGTCATGGTGTTGGTGGATGTGGTGGTGGTGGGCGTGGTGGTGGTGGATGTGCTGGTGGTGCCCATGGTGGTGGACGTGGTGTTGGACTTGGTGGTGGACGTGGTGGTGGACATGGTTGTTGTTGACATGGTGTTGGTAGTGGACATTGTGTGGGGGTAGTGGTGGATGTGGTGTTGGTGGTGGATAATGTGGTGGTTTATGTGGTTGTGGTGGTGGTGGACCTGGTGGTGGTGGACGTGTTGGTGATGGACGTGGTGGTGGATGTGGTGGACGTGATGGTGGTGGATGTGGTGGTAGTGGTGGACATGGTTGTGGTGGACATGGTGGTGGACGTGGTGGTGGTGGTTGTGCTGGTGGTTGTTGATGTGGTAGTGGTGGAGGTGCTGGTGGTGGACGTGGTGGTGGAGGTGGTGGTGGACGTGGTGGTGGTGGATGTGGGGGTGGATGTGTTGGTGGTGGATGTGGTGGTGGTGGACATGGTGGTGGAGGACATGGTGGTGGATGTGGTTGTGGACGTGGTGCTGGTGGACATGGTGGTGGTGTTGGAGGATGTGGTGGTGGATTTGGTGGTGGTGGAAGTGGTCGACATGGTGGTGAGGGTAGTGGACACGGTGGTTCAAGTGCTTGTGGTGGACATGGTGGTGGTGGACATGGTGGTGGTGGTGGACGTGGTGGTGGTGGATCTGGTGGTGGTGGTGGACGTGGTGGTGTTGGTGGTGAAAGTGGTGGTGGTGGATGTGGTGGTGGTGGTGGTAGACGTGGTGGTTGTGGTGGACGTGGTGGTGGATGTGGTGTTGGTGGTGGACAGGGTGGTGGTCGTGGATGTGGTGGACATGGTGGTGGTGGTGGATGTTGTGGCAAGGCCGGACTGGGAACCACAACCGGCCCTGGCAAAGTGCTCGGCCGCCCCCATCCCTCCCCACTCGGGGGTTGGAGGTGCCGCTGAGCTCTTTGCCAGGGCCGGTTTTCAGTCGATTTTGGTACAGGGCCGAATTTGCACCTATGCTGCAAATACAGCCCTGTAACAAAAACTGTCACCAGGGGCCCAAAACCGGCCCCACCCTTGTGGGGCACCAGGGGTGGTGTACGTGGTGGTGGTGGATGTGGTGTTGATGGTGGATGTGGTGGACATGGTGGAGGTGGATGCGGTGGTGGACGTGGTGGTGCTGGACATGTTGGTGGTGGACACGGTGGTAATGGACATGTTGGTTGTTGTGGACATGGTGGTGGACTTGGTCGTGGATGTAGTGGTGGACGTGGTGGTGGTGGTGGATGTGGTGGTGGTGGACATGGTGGTGGTGGACGTGGTGGTGGACA
Organism: Lissotriton vulgaris; assembly: GCF_964263255.1. Classification (NCBI taxonomy): domain Eukaryota; kingdom Metazoa; phylum Chordata; class Amphibia; order Caudata; family Salamandridae; genus Lissotriton; species Lissotriton vulgaris. The sequence continues at coordinate 76,132 of NW_028251825.1, read as the reverse complement.
TGGTAGTGGTGGTGGTGGATGTGGTGGTGGTGGTGGACATGGTGGTGGTGGTGGAAGTGGTGGTGGTGGATGTGGTGGTGGTGGAAGTGGGGGTGGTGGTGGACATGTTTGTGGATGTGGTCGTGGTAGTGGACATGGTGGTGGTGGACGTGGTGGTGGTGGACATGGTGCTGGTGGACATGGTGGTGGTGGTGTATATAGTGGTGTTGGACATGGTGGTGGTGGGCGTGGTGGTGGTGGACATGGTGCTGGTGGACATGGTGGTGGTGGTGTATATAGTGGTGGTGGACCTGGTGGTGGTGGACGTGTTGGTGATGGATGTGGTGGTGGATGTGGTGAATGTGTTGGTGGTGGATGTGGTTGTGGTGGATGTGGTCGTGGTGGTGGACGTGCTGGTGGTGGACATGGTGGTGGTGGTGGACGTGGTGGACGTGGTGGTGGATGTGGTGGTGGACGTGGTGGTAGTGGTGGTGGACATGGTGGTGGATGTGGTGGAGGTGGTGGAGGTGGTGGGCGTGGTGGTGGTGGACGTGGTGGTGGTGGATGAGGTAGTGGTGGTCGTGGTGTACATGATGGTGGTGGACGTGGTGGTGGTGAACATGGTGGTGGACGTGGTGGTCGTGCTGCTGGTTGTGGATGTGGTAGTGGTGGACATGGTGGTGGTGGACTTAGTGTTGGTGGTGGACGTGGTGCTGGTGGACGTGGTGGTGGTGGTGGTGGATGTGTTGGTGGTGGATGTGTTGGTGGTGGACGTGGTGGCGGTGGATGTGGTGGTGGACGTAGTGATGATTGAAGATTTGATGGTGGTGGACGTGGTACTGGTTGACGTTGTGGTGGTGGACATGGTGGTGGTGCGCATGGTGGTGGTGCTGGACGTGTTGGTGGTGGACATGGTGGTGATGGACGTGTTAGTGGTTGTGGACATAGTGGTGGACTTGGTCGTGGATGTGGTGGTGGACGTGGTGGTGGATGTGGTGGTGGGGGACATGGTGGTGGACGTGGTGGTGGTTGTGGTATTGGTGGATGTGGAGGTGGTGGACATGGTGGTGTTGCACGTGGTGGTGGTGGACATGCTGGTGGTGGACATGGTGGTGGTGGACGGGGTTGTGGTGGACGTGGTGGATGTGGTGGATGTGGTGGTAGTGGACATGGTAGTGGTGGTGGACGTGGCAGTGGTGGTGGACATGGTAGTGGTGGACGTGGTGGTGGTGGATGTGGTGGTGGTGGATTTGGTGGTGGTGGACGTGGTGGTGGTGGCGGACGTGTTTGTGGATGTGGTCGTGGTGGTAGACATGGTGGTGGTGGACGTGGTGGTGGTGGACATGGTGGTGGTGGACATGGTGGTGGTGGTGTATATAGTGGTGTTGGACATGGTGGTGGTGGACGTGGTGGTTGTGGTGGACATGGTGGTGGTGGATGTGGTTGTGGATGTGGTTTTGGATGTGGTGTTGGTGCTGGATGTGGTGGTGATGGACGTGGTGGTGGACATGGTGGTTGTGGTGGACAGGGTGGTGGTCATGGTGGACGTGGTGGTGGCTGTGCTGGTGGTGTGCGTGGTGGTGGGAATGTGGTAGTGGTGGATGTGGCATTGGTGGTGGATGTGGTGGACATGGTGGTGGTGGTTGTGGTGGTGGAGGTGGCTGTGGTGGTGATGGACGTGGTGGTTGTGGACGTGGTGGTGGTGGACTTGGTGGTGGATGTGGTGGTGGTGGATGTGGTGATGGTGGGCATGGTGGTGGACTTGGTGGATGACGTGGTAGTGGTGGTCATGGTGTTGGTGGATGTGGTGGTGGTGGACGTGGTGGTGGTGTACATGGTGGTGGTGGACATGGTGGTGATGGACATGGTGGTGGATGTGCTGGTGGTGCACATAGTGGTGGAGGTGGTGGTGGGTGAGGTGGTGGACTTGGTGGTGGACGTGGTGGTGGACATGGTGGTGGACATGGTGGTGTGGACATGGTGTGGAGGTAGTGGTGGACGTGGTGTTGGTGGTGGATAATATGGTGGTGGACATGGTGGTGGTGGATGTGGTGTTGGTGGTGGATAATGTGGTGGTGGATGTGGTGGTGGGGGACCTGGTGGTGGTGGACGTGTTGGTGATGGACGTGGTGGTGGATGTGGTGAATTTTGTGGTGGTGGATGTGGTTGTGGTGGATGTGGTTGTGTTGGTGGACATGGTGGTGGTGGTGGACGTGGTGGTGGACATGGTGGTGGATGTGGTGGAGGTGGTGGGCGTGGTGGTGGTGGACGTGGTGGTGGTGGTGGATGTGGTAGTGGTGGTGGTGGACATAATGGTGGTGGACAAGGTGGTGGTGGACATGGTGGTGGACGTGGTGGTGGTGGTCATGTTGCTGGTTGTGGACGTGGTAGTGGTGGACATGGTGGTGGTGGACGTGGTGTCGGTGGTGGACGTGGTGGTGGTGGTTGATGTGTTGTGGTGGACGTGGTGGTGGTGGACATGTTGATGGTGGACATGGTGGTGGTGGTGGACGTAGTAATGGTGGAAGATGTGATGGTGGTGGACGTGGTGCTGGTGGACGTTGTGGTGGTGGTGGTGGACGTGGTGGTGGTGCACGTGGAGGTGGTGTTGGAGGATGTGGTGGTGGATGTGGTTGTTGTGGAAGTGGTCGACATGGTGGTGGTAGCAGTGGACATGGTGGTTGAAGTGCTGGTGGTGGACATGGTGGTGGTGGACATGGTGGTGGTGGACGTGGTTGTGTACATGGAGGTGGATGTGCTGGTGGTGGACGTGCTGGTGGTGGTGGACATGCTGGTGGTGGAGGTCATGGTGGTTGATGTGGTGGTGGACATGATGGTGGTGGACGTGGTGGTGGTGGACATGGTGGTGGACGTGGTGGTCATGCTGGTTGTGGTGGACGTGGTGGTGGTGGACATGGTGACTACATACATCTACAGCAATATGTTGAAATCCTGTGATCTCCCAATAGTTCCGAAAAATCCTAACCAGACTGTTGTATCCTGATATTCTCAATGCAATCCTTCTCTACCACCAATGGAATGTTCATGTGAAGTTTCTATCAGAATGTTGGTGATCTGCCTGGGAGATTACAGTTGGCTGGGCTAGTCCCACCTGCTTAATTTCAATGTTTTTGCGATGGGTTCCAGTCCCATTTGCTTGCAGTGGGTTTCAGTCCCACCTGCTTGATTTCAATGTTTTTGCAATGGGTCCCAGTCCCATGTGCTTGCAGTGGGTTTTAGTCCCAACTGCTTATTTGCAATGTTATTGTGATGGGTCCTAGTCCCATTTGTTTGCGGTGGGTTTTAGTCCCACCTGCTCAATTTCAATGTTTTGCGATGGGTTCAAGTCCCATTTGCTTGCAGTGGGTTTTAGTCCCACTTGCTCTATTTCACAGTTTTTGCGATGGGTTCCCAGTCCCATTTGCAATGTGGTAGCACTACGTCAGTTGTCCACACGGACCTCGCAAATTTTAGTTTTTTTGCCTTGTAGGGTGTGCATATTTTGGTCTCCTTCTGAGGAGCTATGCTAGGTTTACAGTGCCTTAGCATTATCAATATGGGTTCCTACCCATTCTTTGTCTTTTCAACCCTTTTTACAGGGATTTTATGCATAGGTTAGAGTCCTTTTGCATTTACATTTGTCCTTAATCATTCTGTTTAGTGTTTGGAACATGTCATGCTTCCATTTCTAACGATAATGGCATTACTCCTAGTCCTACTCCCTCGCCTTCCTTCAGTACAATTGAGGCCCCGCCTCCCACCCAGACCCACCCCCAGCATAAAAACTCTGCCCGCCCCCACCTCCACCTGTACATAAACAAGCCGAGCTAGCACTCAGTTGAACCGCACCGGGAGGGAGGGAGGGTCCTTGAAGGAAGGCGAGGGAGTAGGACTAGGAGTAATGCCATTATCGTTAGAAATGGAAGCATTACCTCCCGTCCCTCCCTCGCCTTCCTTCAGTACAATTGAGGACATAGCAAGCAGAAGAAAACAGGGACGGACAACTGAGTGACAAAGAACACAAAACAGTGCCCAAAACACAGCAGAACAACATCCCTGGCCTCGCAAAGAGGACAAGACCCTGAGGCCCGAACCCCCAAAGGAGGAACCACCCCCACAAGAGGAAGAGTCACCAAGAACGCGGACCGAAACCCACAACCAGAGTCGGACCACAGCGAAAAGACAAAGAGACCCCCACCCGGAAGGACTCCACAACCAGCAGGCCCCACAGCAAAAGACGCCGGACAGCCAAACCGAGCAAACGAGACTCCACAGCCAAGAAAGGAGCAGGACAGAACACAGGCAAAAGCAACCTGCGACGGAGCCAAAACGCCGAGCCACCGGAAGGGACAAAGAAAGGAACCGGACCCAAAAGCAACAGAGTCGAACAGCCCAGACAGAAAGGAAACATCCAAAAACAGGGCCCAGAACAACCCCAAGCGCCCCGCAGGGGCGATGGCAACCAAAAAACAAGGCCCAAAGGCAAAAGCCGCAACCCAAGACCCCCAAGGGGCCCAAAGGGAGGACCGGACAGGACATCCAACACCAGCAGCAAAGACCCCGAAGGGAAGGACCCGACAGGCCAGGGAACAAACACCCAGACCCGGAAAAAAAGAACCAGGCAACAGACCCCAGGCAACACGCAAGGAAGCCAGGAGCACCAAGAAGCTGGAAAGCAACACACTGCACACGCAGAGGGGCCACCGTCAACCCCAGCAGGACCCCAGCCGGAGGGAACCTCCACACCAAAAGGAGGCCAGCACCACAGGAACAACACCCAGAGCAGAACAGCAGGACCAAAAAAGGCCAGCAAACACCAAGCAGAGGACAGCCAAGAGGAGGACCGAGGGGAAGCCTGCAAGCCACCGCCAACGAACCAGGAACCCCCAACACAGCCAAGACCAGCTGCACAACAGCCAGGCAGCAGGGCAAACCCCGCACAGAACCCAGGGGAAGGACACGAAACTCCAAAGGGCACGAAGCCACCAGAAGGAACCTCCACCGAGCGACACACAACCCGGACAGGAGAGGAAAACAAGGAGCCCAAGGCCAACGGGGGGCAACCAACAACCCCCGAGCACAGACCCACAGCGCCCGCACCAGAAAGGCCCAAGCAACGTAAAAGGCAGGGCAGGGAAAGGCACACCGAAGAGCCAGAGGCCCAGGAGAGGGCCAGACGCCCCCCCAAGACCCGGGACCCCAGCCCAGAGACCCTAACCGGGCCACCCAGGCCGACCGCGGCGCCACAAACAGGACCACCACAGGGAGGCCCCAAAGACCCACCAACAGCACAGACACAGGGAAGGAAGGACCCAGCATAACAGAACTGCCAGCACACAGGACACCCACAGAGGCAGAGAGCCGACAGCCCCAGCACCCAGACCAGAGTCCCCAGAAACAGGACGCAGGCAACCAAGGAACAAGGACCAGAACCTGGACCCACCCAGGATGCGGCAAAGGACAACGCCACCGGAGCGTCAGACGGAGCCAACACGCACAGACCCGCAGAGAGCCCCGAAAGGGCACCAGGGCAAGGCCAAAAAGGCCGCAACAGCAACCAGCAAGCGGACCCCCGGGAGAGCAGCAGGAACCAGAACAGGAACCCGAACCCAGCCAAGCCCGAACAGGCCGGCAACCGAAGCCACCACAAGTGGAGCCAGAGGAGCCAGCGAACACCGAGCCAGAAGGCAACAGCGGCCGAGCCACCAGGAGAGCCCCTCCCCCCCGTGGACCGACCGACAAGGGAAGCAGGGACAACAGACCCCGAAGACCAACCCAACAGGAGCCAGAGGGACAGGCCGAGAAGAAGAAAACAAGCCCAGGGAACACCGCAGAAGCCAGGCACCCCGGCACAAGCAGCCACAGGACAAGCCGGAGGAGCCCCCGGGGCCACAAGGCCCGAACCCAAGAAGGAAGAGAGGCCAGGCAACCGCCGGACAAAGGAACGGGGCCGAGCACAGACTGAACGAGAGCCACCTAATAGCGCCCGGACATGCGGGAAGACCCAGGGCGAAGGCCCGAGGCTGAAGAGGAAGGAAGCAGAAACGGGCATACCCCACATAGAACCGCAGGAAATGCAGAAAAGAAGCAGTGACCGGGAAGTGGAGAGAAGCGACCCCAAAATACAGGGCATGCCAAAAACCACCAGGCAGGGCCCGCGGAAAGGCAGCCCGAAGGGCCAACACACGGAAGGGCACCAGCCAAACCCAGGAGCAGACCCCCAGGAGAACCAGGACAGGCACAAAGCCGCCGGACACCCCAGCCCCAGAAAGGAGCGGGCCCAAGACCCAAGCCCCACCGACAGAAACCCAGCAGACGGAACACATGGCAAGCAAACAGGACACTCAGTCCAGCAGAGCCACCCAGCAGGAACCGTAGACAGGCACCGGAGACAGCCAAACCCTCACCAAACCGGAGGAACCTGCACCAAGCCGACCCAGCACCCAAGAACATACAGCAGTGACAGGAACCCAACAGGGCAAGGCACTCCGACCAAGAGGCAGTCAGCCAGGGCAAAAGGAACGGTCAAAACCGCGCCCACCCGAAAGACAGAGGAGAAACCCACAGCAGGGACCACGGAGAGGCCCCAGTGCAAGGCACGTGAGAGGCAGGACGCCCCAACTAAGGCAAGGCAAGCAGAGGGCCCAAGGTGGCGACATGCAGCCACCCCGAACCGCCACCGCAAACTCCACGAAACCCAGCACCAAGGAGGGCACAGAAGCAGCAGAGAACAGGCCAGCCAGTGCCACGGCAGCAGCCAAGCAGAACAACAGGCCCACCAAGCAGCGCGGCCAGGACAGAGGACAACTGCACAACCGGAGGAAAGGGGCGACCCCCACCAAGAAGCACAGCCACAGGAGGAAGACAGGGACACGCAGCCCAGAAGCAAACGCCCCAGCGCAAACCGAGCGCGCAGAGAAACCTGAAACCAATCAGGACCAACACAGTGCAGAAGGAAGAAGGAGGGCTGGGAAGAGACCGCCAACGGCAGGCCGCACAGGAAACCGCCAAACAACCGGAAGCAGGGCAGCACCACAGTGGACAAAGCCACACGCACCACACACATACAACAAGTATGAGCAACGCACGCCACACACAGCACCAACCCCCACCCTGGCACAAAGGGGCAAGCCCAACCAGGAGGGCCGGGGACACCATGGAAAGAAACCCACAGGCCCCGACCAGCAGGAAAGAGGAAAACTCTGCCAACCAGTACAGGAGACCAGCGACCCACGTCCCCAAACGCCCACCACCCCGGAGCCACAGGCAGCACCAGCGGCGGGAGGAGGACCCACGACACCCAAAGATGCCAGAAGGGAACCAGCTATCCACAGGAACAGCAGGACGAAGAGGGGACGCAGAAGGCAGCAACAGAACCCCTGAGAATAGGACAGAGCAGCCACCACCAAGTCCAGCACCATCCACGGACATGAGAGGCAGAACAACCCCCACGGAGCCCAGGACACCAGGGCACCCCAGGGGGACCGGAGACCCTGACACTAGCAACAACCCCACGCGACCCAGAGGAAGACGACCGCCAAGGCCATCACCAAGGAATCACGGAGCGCAGGCAGGAAACGAACCCCAGCCAGCGAACACAGCGCCAACAAAGGCACCAGAACAGCCGCCTAAGTACAGCCCCAAGGCCAGTACCACAGGGCAAGAGAAACGCCCAAGCATGTCCTCGAGGAGCACGCACACTGCTGGACACGAAGGGCTGTAGGGTCGCATCCGCCCCAGAAGCCTAAGCAGAAGTGCAGCCGGGCATGTCCCATAACAACAACACAGCCCGACCGCCTTTGCAATCGACATCCAGGAGAGCGGACAACCGCGTTCCACAGGTCCAGCAGCCAGCCCTCTCGTGTCGCCCAGCATGGACAAGGCCAAGGGGATGTCCAAGGGTATGTCCAAGGCCAACCGGAATGGAAAAGAAACAAAAAACGGGCAAAAACCCGTCCTACCTGGCCTCCGAGAACACAGCATACCGGGAGGAGGCAGCCACGCAGCCCGACCCGGAAACACAGCCCCAGCCACAGGAGGACCGCCAAAGCACCGCTGCGGATTCCTGAGCCACCGCTCCGCCCCCACACCACGAGGGAGACGAGGAGAGGAAGCGCCGCCGGGAGAACTCAGCAGAGGGCACCGCCACAGCAGAGAGCAAAACCGAAGACTCCCCGGCACCGCCACAGGGAGGAACTGAAAGGGTGAGTCTCACCAGTGAGACAGAAAAAAACAGGTGGAGGTGGGGGCGGGCAGAGTTTTTATGCTGGGGGTGGGTCTGGGTGGGAGGCGGGGCCTCAATTGTACTGAAGGAAGGCGAGGGAGGGACGGGAGGTAATGTGTTTCTACTCACATGTGCTGGTCACCCAATTACTTATTTATTGTACATAGTATGTTTTTTTTTCTCCATACTATTTATGTTTCAACACTTCGTCTGTAGGTGCTGTTCCCGGTTTAGTGGAAAACACATCTAAAGAGATTAGATTTTACATACACATATTTAGCTTAGGCTTTTTCTCTATTTAAGTGCTTTTATGCCTTCTTTGCTAAATATGTTCAGTTTTATTGTATTTTTATTGCTACCTTTGCACTGTTATCTTTGCATTACGTATTTGTATTTTGCTTAAGGATAATAGTGTTTAGATGGTGTTTCACTCACTGTTACCTTTGCATTACGTATTTGTATTTTGCTTAAAGATAATATTGTTTTGACGGGTGCATCTTTTGTGCTTTCTCTTTTCTTAGTGCCTTGCTATGTCGCTTCCTTTTCAAAGTTCAGTTAATAGGGAGGATGGTTTATATGTTTTCTATTCTCCTCTGTTGTTTTTTTATGGGTGCTTTCTCTTTTCTGTTCCTTTTTCCGCTTTTGCTAAATTCACTTGGTTTCATTTTTCTTCTGCTTTCCGTCTCTGTTTTTAGCTTTTTGTTTTCTGTATAAGAAAAGAGGATATGTTGTATCCTGATATTCTCAATGCAATCCTTCTCTACCACTAATCGAATGTTCATGTGAAGTTTCTATCAGAATGTTGGTGATCTGCCTGGGAGATTACAGTTGGCTGGGCTGAGCACCTTGCTGGATGCTCCTGGTGGGGTCTCTCTATGTTACTTGGAATAAACCATCTTAAAACTATATGATCACTTGTGGACTTTTGATCATTACACAGACTATATCTTCAAGAATGATTCTCAATATGCAAACATTTACACATGGGCTGTAACGTTGAGTCTGGCAGGACATATTTCTGTTCTGAATTTACATAAAAATCCTGGTAATTCTTTTTACACTCTAACTGTTCTCATTTTCAGGAACCTCCTCCTCTTTGTTCTTTCAAATATGTCAGTATCAAATCCACAAATACATAATTTACATAATTTGAACTCTATACAGTTTCATTTGTGAAATCACCGTTTTTCTTTTCTTGAACAATTGACTCTTCTTGAAAAGCATTATATCTAACCATTTAATATGTATATCTATTTCCCAGGTAACCATGTTCTTGCCAACTTTATCGGGTATGCACTTTACTATAGCCACTTCTTTTGCTTTTTGAATCACATCCAACAAATCCAAAATATATATGCTAGTTTTGATTAGGGCACCTGAATATGGCATAAATCCCCTTTGTGACCACAGCTGCCCATAATCATCAGCAAAACCATATTGGCTATCTGACAAGCAGCAAGCTCTCATTGGGGCAAACTATTTTACCACGTGTACTGATATCAAATTTGGTAAGGAGGATGCTTCATGTGTCTCTGTGATAGAGCAAACTGCATTAGCAGCTTTCAATTCTCCATATTGGTCTCTTAAATAATATCAGATCTGCCGGATCCAGAGGAACGTCCTTAATGTCTGGTCTTAGTTTTGTGCATAATTCAAAAACCTCTATGCAGTCGTGCTCCCATTCACAATCTATTTAATCTTCCCTGTACCTTGTCTGAAATCGGAAGCAATGTCAAAAGCAGTGTTGCTGAATTTAGGACATTACATCTTCAAATGGAAATGTTCTCTGTGGCAATAGTCATTTGCTTGTGTCAATCTACTATTCACTATGTGCTGTGTTATTGTCTTTGTCAAAAAGATCTCAACTGAACTCAACTGAGGGACACAGACAATTAAAGTATGACCCATCACAATTCCTTTACTTTGCTCAATTGCTCAACAAACTACTGCAACCAATTTCAAACAACCTGGAAGACCTGAAAGATACTCCACTGGGTGCACAAGTTTTCCATGTTTCTGAGTGAGAATTAAAAAAACACCTCCATCTTTCTGATAATAAATATTTTTTTTAAATCATACTGTAACCAGGCATCCCAAGTGCGGGCGCATAACACAAACACTCTTTCAATTACTTAAAAGCATCAAGACACCTATCATCAAATAGTACTAAGCATGGGCGAATTTTGCGGATCTCGCGTTTGCGAATTTTGCGGATTTGCGGATTCGCAATCCGCAAAATCCGCGAATTCCCGCGAATTTGCGGATTTTTTTTTTTGTGTTCGCAATTGTTTCTGCCAGTTCGCGAGGATTTGGTACTAGTTCGCAATTGCGAACTTACTTGTCGGCTCGCAACGGTCGCGACTATGTTGTTTCTACGTCTGGTTCATCATCACAGCCTCCCAGCACCCTCTGTTTTACCACTGGCACCCTCTCTTTGACCCATGCCACCCTCTGTTACATCAATGCCACCCTCTGGTTCATCATCACTGTAGAAGATGGGGGGGAAAAGCAAGCCCACCTGCCCTGCTTGAACTGACATGAATTAATTTGGGGTTAGTTTATTAACAACACCTGCCCTGCCCCAACTGACAATAATGAATTAGGGGCTAATTAATGTGTCACTGAAAGAATTTAAAGTTCCAGCCTGGCACCTGCTTGTCTGCTCCTTTAGCTGTAAATCAGGACCTTTGTGGCATACAGTTAAGGACAGAGCAGGGTCACACAATAGTTGCAAGCAGGCAACCGAATTCTGGAGGGCCCCCTCAGGAAGCACTACAAAGAATCGTTACAAATCATGAGGTTGACCTTTTGCACCTGCTCATTGCTTTTGCTTTTGCTGAAATCGTTTTTCGGTTTTTTTCGCGCTATTCGCGGGGCGCGGCGTCGTGCGAAACCGACCGCGGAAGCCGCCAATTCGTGCGAATGAGCATTTTATTTTTTTGCGGCTTGTTGTTTCGCGAGTTTTTTTGCAGTATTCGCGAGCCGCTTGCAGCGCAACACGCGAATTTACCCCAAGGTCGAGTACGGGTGCGGCCATTTTGTTTGCGTGACGTATTTCCGTTTCCGCCCGCTATGTATAATCTCGCGCAGTAAGCGCATTGCGAGTAGAGGTTCACACGAGATCGCGCGGGAAATCTAGAGGTTCGCACGAGATCGCGAGGAAAATCTCGCGCAAACTTACTTTTGCGCTCGTGAACGGGCGCCGGCCATCTTGTTTTTCATTCATTTCCTGTGTCTGGGCATGGTGTTTAATCCTCTTGGTATCTTTGCCATCCTTTGCTTGTTTTCAGTTTTTTTTTTACGATTTTGCTTCTTATCTATCCCTCTCTTTTCCTAGCTGTATATTTTTGTCTTTTCTGCTATTTTTCTTTACTTTTAAACTACTTTTTTAAACTCTTTTCTTTTCTTCTTCCCTATCCTATTCTTTCTTAATTTTCTACTTCTTCCTACCTTACCTGCCCAGACCATGGTCAAGCCAGGCGCCGTGAAGCTGCCCAGGCACTTGAGGGCCGCAGCGGCGGCGGGGAGTAGTGCTGGACCCAGTGGCAGGACAGCATGCGGGAGATTGAGGGGGGAGCAGGTGACGCGACGGGAGATCTTCAGCCCGGAGGAAGTGGGCGCGCTGGTCTACTTCGTCCAGCGCCGCCTGCCCAGGACCATCGCGGGAGGCGGCAGGATCGCGGCCGGCGGCTACAACATGCGGGAGCGCCGGAAGCGGTGGGAGAAGGTGTGCTGGGCCATATCCCACCTCTACGGGGTCCAGCGCACCTACAGCCAGGTCACCCATCGCTGGACGGACCTCCTGGACCGCGAGCGCGACCTGCTGGACCAGCTCGGCTTGGAGATCCCCGGGCTTGGTGAGTAGTAGTAGCCATTTAATCACTCACTACTATGATGTTTTCTCCTGCTCTGTGTTGTTGTATTGCAAATATTTGTTTTTTACATGGAGCAAGCCAATAATGCCGCTGATGACGATTACATTGTAGTTAAATTATATTTCAAAATCTTCTGTGCATTTCAGGTGCACTGCTCTCCTTCTCAGTGGCGTTGCTACTATGCTTATTTGTTTTCTATTTCGTGGTCTCATTGGCCTGAGTAACTATTATGTATGAGTGTACTTTACAGAACTGCGTAATGCTAGACACTAGGGGGCAGATTGCATTTACAAGCCCCTTGCGCCACGTTTACGTTGCCTTGCGTGACGCAACAGCGGCGTAAACGTGCCGCATCCCTGCGAGTCATTTACAGCATGACGCATCTAGGGAGATGCGTCACGTTATAAAGCCATGGGCCTGCACCACAATGGGTGCGTTCCTAGTACGCAGGGTGGGCGGTCCAGCGGCTGTGCGCCTCGCAAAATTGCCTGCGTGAAATGTACAAGATTTAACGCAGGCACTTCTGCGACGCTGCTACGTCAATTCAATTCCTTATGTCTGCTCGAAGCAGGCGAAAGGACTGACACAGCATGTTAAGTATTGGGTGGCCCTGAGCATTACTGGAGTTGCATTGCGTCGGCGACGTGACTCCAGCGATGCGCCGCTCTTACGTGACGAGATGCCTCATGCAAGTGCCTACCCTTGCGCCAGGGCGCGCCGCATTGTAAATGAGGCACATCTGCCGTGTCGCAAGGGTAGTTTTGCGTGACGCATTTGATCTGGCGCATCTCTGGAGATGCGCCAGAACGCGTAAGTAAGTATGCCCCTAAGGGGCAGAATTGCAATTACCGTCGCATCCCTGCAAAGTAGCAGGGATGCGCCATTAATTGTGCGGCCCGCTACCACCACCAAACATGGTGCGCCGTATTTGCAATGCGGCGCACCATGGGCCCAAAACGTCACCGAAGCTTTACTGCTGGAGTTGCGTCGCAACGATGGCGCAGCTCCATCAATGCTCTGGGGTACCCTATCTCCCCAATGCTGGGTCAAGCCGTACGTCTGCTTCAAGCAGGTGCAGGGTTTGTGTGACGCATCATTGTCCTAAAGGTGACTGATTGATATTTTGTAGATTTCCCTCAGCCACTATTAGGATGTGTTCCAGCGCAGGAATGCCCTCCCTTGCGCCGGAACGCCCCCTGATGGCGCAGGGCTTTATAACGGGATGCATCTCCCAAATGCGTCACGTTGTTATAATATTATACGCCGCACCATGGCGCCCTTTTTTGTTTAGCTGCTGCGTCACAAAAGTCACGCAAGAACGGCGCAAAAGAGCCGCAAGGGCTTAAATCTGCTCCTTCCTTTGTAACCCTGACAATAAGAAAAATAGTGGCGGTGGATTGATAGTTTGACTATTTAAATGACTGGTAATGTAGCAGGCAACTGTTAGTGTTGTCACTGATCTGACTGAAATCACAATGGAGTTTGTCTGTCACTTTGCGTCTTGCCTGCGGACTGCTGCCTGCCAGTCCTAGGTGAACGTTTCAGTACTTTGTTTAGTGAGTTACGTGACTTTCGAAGTCACAGGTCCGCAAATAAATGAAAAGTAACCATAATCAATATAATTTCGCAGAAATATTTTGTTATTGTTCTTTTGAAATGTTTGATTTGGTTGACATTGACAAGCAACAATCATCCATGTTTTCTGTTCTTTCTTTCATGTTGTACGTCAGCTCCCCCCAGGGGCGAGAGGAGGACACAGGAGCAGCAGGCGGCGGATGCTGTTCATCAACAGGGCCAGGATCGGGCAGGCGAGGGCTCCTCTGCTGGCCCCAGTAAGTTTTCATTTTAGACTAGTACCTATTTTTCCTAGCGTTCCTCATTTGACTTTTTTCAAAATTGTCTTTGCTCTTCTTGTAGACTGTATCTAAATTCTTATCCTGCCTCTACTATGACTCCCTGTGGTATTACTAGATTATTCTTATTAGTCTGTCTGTGTAGCTAACTAAGATTGCACGGTTGGCGAAACTCCCATGATTCTAGTCAGCAATAGCTCTATCAACTTAGTGCAGTCCTCTGGGATTGTCCATAATGTCTTTTGAAGTGTTCTATCTGGACTCATGCTTGCAAAAATTGCAAAACCTTTCGCTCAGTCACTCTAGTCTGGACCAAAAAACACAGATTGTATTTAAGTTTAAAAGCTTTATTAAAAGTAAACACATTTATTAAAATGAAGTCATAATAAAACTAAACGTTTAACTGATAATGGAAAAGTGGTTAGTGCTGACGATTAATTGAAGACATTTCTTGTGGTCGAGCCGAGCTCTCACCTGGTTTCAACTTGATCTTGTTGTTAGAAGTCCATCTTCTGTCTGTGTGGAGAAAAATGGTGCGTGTTAAAAAAACAGCCTTCATCAGTTGTGCCAAAAAGTGCAGCAAGACAACCTTCCCTGGAAAAAGGGACATTTTTTTTAACTTTAACGTAGACAGTCACAAATTACATTGTTTTCACATGTCTTCATTCCTAGACCAAATACTAGTGACTAGTGAGTGCTTTATTCTAACATTCTTAAATGTACTTTGTAGGTGGAACATCTGGTGGCGGGGCCAGTGTGGAGGTGGTGGTGCTCGACACGGAGGCGGAGGGCGATTCTTCAGGGGAGGAGGCGGCGGCGGCAGCTGTGAGAGTTGAGACGGTGGTGGTGGCGGCCAGAGGTAAGCTCTTATATATTCCTTACTTATTGAGATTGAAGACTAGCTGGGAAGGCAAGAATATGAGATGCATGGCTGGGTGAATGATGAAGCAATGATGGGTGGAAGGACAACAGCCTGGGTGGGTGACACAGAAACTGTATGTGTCCATATACCTGGATCATGCTACTATCTGACTCTTAGATAGCATATGTGTATCTAGAGCAGGGATACTCCTAGTACGGCCCGCGGGCCGGTGGTGGCCCGGCAAGCCTTCCTTGGCGGTGCGCAGACCTTGCAGACAATCACTGCTCCCCTAGCCCCCACAGAGCAGAGGCTTTTTTGTATTTCACCTGTTAGCGCCCCTGCATCTCCACTCTGACAATCACTGCTCCCCCGGCCCCCACAGAGCAGAGTGGAGATGCAAGGCCACAAAGAGGTGAAATAGAACAAAGCCTCTGCTCTGTGGGGCCGGGCAAGCAGTGATTGTCAGGGTGGAGAAGCAGGGGCGCTAAAACAAACAAAGCCTCAATAATATGTTAATGGTCTTTTAAAGACCTGTTAAGTACTTTGGTGTTGTTGTCTGTGTGTGCGCGTTGAGGAAGCGGTCTCAACCCGGGCTGAAGGCTGACACAGATAGACACACACACAGTGAGATGACAGAGGGGGAGGGAGAGGGAGGGCAGGAGGGAGAGAGAGATGGAGGGAGGGCAGGAGGGAGAGCAGGAGGGAGAGAGATGTATGTAAATGCTGGGTCTGGTGGCTCAGTGGATGAGGGCATCTGCTGCAGGGACCTGTGTGCAACCTCATGGTCACAAGTTATCGTTTTGCTTTAGCCCCGCCCCCTCTGACTCCGCCCCCACCAGTGCGGCCCTCGGCCCCAAACTACACTGTAAATGTAGCCCCTGAGAGAAAGTTTGTGAGTACCCATGATCTAGAGAGAGTAGACGGTCAGTGGATGAACTAAGTGTAACTTTGAAGAGCATGTAACACTGCACCCGCACGTCCGTTCCAGTGTAGGAAAGGCAAGGAAAAGAACTTTTAATTTTGTCCAAATACTACCATAAATAGTAGCAGTAGTTTGTATTGCAAGCACTGCATAGATCCGGTTATTATGGTGGCCACTCCCTACCTCTCTTAATAAGTTTAGTAGTACTCAGTCATTCATGTGTGGATGTATCACTGGTCACTCAATAAAAAGCAAAGCACCTAAAGTCATCCCATATATAAGCAAAAACATCCCATGTGAAGTGATAGATAATCAGATTATTTATCTTCTTCAATTTTCCATTTCTAGTACTCATTTCCACTGTAGGGTGAAAGTTAAATTAATTAAGCAGTAGCCCTTGAGTTGTAACAGAGTATTCTCAGTGCCACCCGTAATAGAAAAGTAAGAGCTTCACCACCTGCATGTACTGGACGGGTACAGTAACGCAACGGCAACGCAAGTCTAGGTCACTCCTCATGGCGTGCGTCTCTTTTTCTCGGGTGCAAGTTTACTGCGCTGGCATTATGCCGGCTTGCAGAAAATAACGTACCAATTTTCCAAAACAAGAGATAAGAAGAAGAATTAGACTGGTGTACTTTCATAGTCGACTCCAATGGAAGTCCACAGTGCTCGTAGAATTTGTTCCTTAAACTCCCACTAATGTTAGAGCAAGGATGAAGAAGTGTGAGGTTAGATAGATACTGGCCTCAATAGTTATGTAATGCGCTTGCAAGTTGCTAGTTGTACTGCAACACAAATTTCTGCTGAATGATTGAGTTAATCTTAAAGAGCATTGGTTACAGACTATGTCTTTCTTTCTTCATATAGGTTCTCCTTCCAAACGAACAAGGAGGAAGGAGCTGGCTAGAGCGGCCCGGCAACGGAGGATCGAGGCCACTGTTGCGGAATATCGGCGGCTGGTGGCCCTGGAGGACGTGGAAAGTGTGCAGTCGACAACTACAACAACGTCGTCTGCATCGGCCTCCGTGGCCCCACGGGCTGCCACCCAGCACAATAGTCCACCAAGACTGAGCCGGGCTGCCAAAGGCAAACGCCACCGCCGAGCAGCAAGGCCAACAGCTGCCTCTCACAGGCATTGCACCTGCAAGGCAGTGAAGGCACGCCTGCGCCGCACTACCCTGATGGTGTCCCGCCTTCAGCAGGAGCTCGCCTTGCTCCGCGAGGAGCATGATGCCCTGGCCCAAAAAGTTAACGGCATCCACCCATAGTGTCCCTTGCCCCTTTTTTAGAGACTTTTGGTGGGTGGGAATTGGGAGTTGGGTTTTTGGGGACTTTTGAAGGACAATCGTTGGGGTTAGGGAGGGTCTTGCGGGAGATTATTTTGTTAGGGATATAAATATACTTTTTCAAACTTTATCTGAGCATACCTGTTTTTTACTGCTTGCCTGGTGGGTGGGGGTTTAACGTTGACTGTTTTCCTGAAAGTTTAGTTCCATTTTCTTCCTTTAAGTGTAAATGCCCAAATGTTTTCAACACTAAGTGCCTCTCACAGACTAAGTGAAGTGAATCCAAGAGTCCTAGGACTTTAGTAGTACTACCTTCAGTCTCTCGTCTCTCGTACTAATACTCCATTATACCCCCAAACCACCAAACGCTTATCTTACCTGTAATTTGTGTTTGAAAGTAGGGCTAGACCCAGGGCTGGCTCCATGGGAAACACCGAATAACGTTGGCAATCTTGGTCGGATAAAATTTCCTCATAGCGGTGGTACTAGTGGTGTGACACAGTGGCAGTTGCATGCCTATGAAAAAAAAGAAAATGAAATCTGGTTTGTCCTCCTGAGCAATTCAACGGTACAACTGAGAATATAGCAGGTGACAGAAGTACAGTAGAGCAGTGCCACATTGTAGCCTAACAAATGGTAAAGTATAACTACTAATTCGGTTGAAGTTCTTTCACATTAGCAATGGTTCTTTGTCAAGCAGAGTAAGAATATATCCTCGGATTTCTTCACCAGCCTGTTGCTATCACCTTATCCTCCCCACCCAGCAAGTGTGTGGATTTATTGCTGTAATAATAATTTAGTCACACATCAATCAAAACCACACAGCCCGGGGGAAGAGGGTTAGGGTTTGAAAAATGGATGGGTACGGGGGTTTTTGGGAAAGGTTTTGGGAGACAAGAAAAAATAGCACAGCATAGCCAAACTATTGTGAACATAAACAAATCTTTGGGTACAAACCTATCCATCAATCTTTGAAAGTGCATACACTACTGCATGCATGTCAGTGAAAAGTAAGTAGTACATTCGACAACTGTGGAAAGAAAGAATGCGACAGTACAGGGCCTGTGTGGAATTATTGATAACGATATTCAACATAAGGTCTCTGTAGCCAGATACCCGAGAGCCTTGCTGGTCACTATAAATCCATTCACAACAACACTCAATGGGGTTGGTCTGGAAGGTGTCAGGTTTACTCCCCGTCATCCAGTCGATGCAAATATGGTTCCACCTCCAAATGTCACCAACACCCAGAAGTGTAAACACAGGGTGTTCGAGCCATTAGGCGGGGGAGAAAAATAACAAACTAAAATAAAAAATGTGGGATGGGTAAAGGTAGGGTCAGCAGGGAAAGGATACCTGTAACAGAAGACAAGACAGGCATCAGTGAAGTGCTGTCCTAACATACAAGGGTACTCTCATATAGTCTCACTAAATAACCAAGGAAGTAGACAAGTACCTGAGCACCAAGAAAACATGACCTTGGATAGGAAATACTATAGCCCTTCTGCCACAATCTGTGAGGAAGGCCTAAGAAACACATAAACATATAGTTAACGAACACACTCCTGTCGCACCAAACACACTCGCGTTATACTAAGACATCAAACCCACTACTCACAACATACCACAAACATGGTAGAGGACTCAATGTACAAAGGGTGTTCCAAATAGTCAAAGCAAAGATGTATGGTCCAACAAAAAGGAAGAGGGAAACGGTAGTGTGTAGGAAGCAAGAACTACAACACTGCGCTCTCTAAGTAATGACCCAGTAGAGAATCTTTGGTGAAGGTCAAACAGAAAAACGTAGTTGCGACCACCACTGAATTCTGCCAACAACACACCCCACGGTGCACTACACAAAGAGAACTGGGGTAGCCTGTAGTTACCTCACTACATGCCCAGTTATGGAGGTCCTTTGAAATACACAGTTATACAACGGAGACGCGTAGTTGTCCTTACTACCGCGCTCCGTTTTAATAGTACAAAAACGATCCCCGATGTGAACGCTAACACGTGGTATAGACCGCCACTGTGCTCCGCCACACACAATTCAACCAAACAGGAATTCATCAAAGGTAGAATTCTGTTAGAAAACAGTCACAGAACCTCCCTTAACAATCCGTTCAGGCAGTAATCAGCTGACCGCACGGGCGGCCGAAGAGTTTAGAGCGGCTTTACCTGAAGACGCGTGAAGTCCGTCTACCGCCAAGGACAGAACACGGAAGCGCTCCCCACTGAGCCTCAGGGGGGGGGGGGGAAGGTGATAGTCCACAGGAGACACGATAGAAAAGCATGCAGAGCGTCCGCTCTCATGCCGGTGCAGAACAGAAACCAGAATAACGCGCAACAGGAAGCGCGTCTGTTCCCCAGATAAACTTCCTGCAAGTCTCCCGCCTACTCATGGCAAATGTAGTTTCATAGTACGGTAGGCGCTTAGGGGCTGCGTAACCTGACAGAAGGTATAGTAGATAGAAAAGGAGAAATTGCTTTTTTTCTAGGTGTCCCCTCACTCACCAGGGTTGCCCCTTGGTGACATGCTTCATCATTGGGGCCATCCCAGTCCTCTACGGCCTGGGGCGTGCTGCGACTTGCGAATTACGTAGGAGCACTTACAAATGACTATGTGTGGTGCAGATGTGATAGTGGAGTGGACTAAGTGATGTGTTAAGGGATCAATTTAGAAGCCTAGAGAGAGCCAAGAAATGCAGTCACAGTCAGAGAAAAAGGCAAGGGATACTGTATCTATGTGGTTGTAGTGGTCCTGTTGGAAGTGGTAAGTAAGTTGCCTGTAGAAAAAAATCCTCCTATTAGCGGCACTCCTCCATTGCAGCCGACGCTTCGTCCATCGATGTTGGTCACCAGAAGACACCCTGTAAAAAAAAGCACAGCATAGACAAACAATTGAACATAAACAATTCTTTGGGTACAAACCTATCCATCAATCTTTGAAAGTGCATGCACTACTGCATGCATGTCAGTGAAAAGTAAGTAGTACATTCGACAACTGTGGAAGAAAGAATGCAACAGTAAAGGGCCTATGTGTAAATTATTGATAACGATATTCAACATAAGGTCTCTGTAGCCAGATACCCGAGAGCCTTGCTGGTCACTATAAATCCATTCACAACAACACTCAGTGGGGTTGGTCTGGAAGGTATAGTAGATAGAAAAGGAGAAATTGCTTTTTTTCTAGGTGTCCCCTCACTCACCAGGGTTGCCCCTTGGTGACATGCTTCATCATTGGGGCCATCCCAGTCCTCTACGGCCTGGGGCGTGCTGCGACTTGCGAATTACGTAGGAGCACTTACAAATGACTATGTGTGGTGCAGATGTGATAGTGGAGTGGACTAAGTGATGTGTTAAGGGATCAATGTAGAAGCCGAGAGAGAGCCAAGAAATGCAGTCACAGTCAGAGAAAAAGGCAAGGGATACTGTATCTATGTGGTTGTAGTGGTCCTGTTGGAAGTGGTAAGTAAGTTGCCTGAAGAAAAAAAATCCTCCTATTAGCGGCACTCCTCCATTGCAGCCGACGCTTCGTCCATCGATGTTGGTCACCAGAAGACACCCTGTCCACTGCCTGCCTGATGCTGAATTGTGGCTCGCTACTGTGAAGCCTGACTCCATCCTTTTTTCCCCATTGCAGAGACTGAAACCCGGCCTGTAATTATTCAACGAAAAACAGGAAGTGATATAATATTACAACACCACTGATAAATAAATATAAGGTATGTAGGCTGTGGAGTGCAAAAAGTCACAATTTGTTTTTCCTAGTAGACAGTACAATATTTTTGAAAGTGCGTACTCTGAGTCACCTTTTGAAGGATAAATAAGTATGGGCAAATTAATGTAGCGGATCTTGCCCCTCAAGCTAGGTGTACTGTAAACTGTGTTTTAGAACAAAATGAGATCTTCCTAGCAGTGCTCCCACCCAGACCCTTACTAAAGCCAGTCGCAAAAATGTAGAAGACCCCCAATCAAATCTCAAAAAACGAGGCCTAGCAGAAAACTGGTGACAAAACTTACTTTGAAAGTAAAAGTAGGCCGAAGTACCCCCTTCCTAATTACCCATTACCCACCGTGGATTGCATTCAAACCACTTGCAAGCAACCAAGCAAAAGTAGCCATAGCCAGCATCGCTCCAAGACTCGAAATCCCCCCCACTCAAACACATGCAATAGAAATACTGCTAACCCTAACGAACCCTAAGTTAAGAATAGTGGCAAAGGCTTTCTTTAACTATGCCAAATCCCCCCTTTCCCACCATGGATTTTCTTCAAATGACTTGCAACCAAAATTACACATTCTCACGAGTGCTCTAAGACCCCAGAACTCAGTTTGAAAAATCTAGAACACCCCGAAACACATGCAATCCTGCTGCTAGGGCTAACCCTAACGAACCCTAAGTTACAAAAAGTGCCAAAACTAAAGGCTTTTCCGCGCGGATTTTGTCCCAACCACTTCTACCCGGTATTAGACCTTCCCAGGAATGCCCCAAGACCCGGCAACCCACCCGCCAAGAAGCGTAACACCCCCAAACAGGCCAAAAGCAAAATCTCATACTTGCAATATTTCTGGGCCTTCGGTCCAAACGCGCTGCGTAGCTAGGCCATAAGTCGGGGTTGGCACGACGGATTTCCTGAAAAGCAAATGCAATCAAGATTAGAGTGTCCCAGCAGTGCTCCCAGACCACGAAACTCACCCACAAACACCAGGAAGCCCCCCAAACAGGCCCCCGAAAACGCTACATAGAGCAAAATGTCAGAAATAGCCAAAAAAAAATCGGCCTGGATTTTGTCCCAACCACTTCTACCCGGTATTAGACCTTCCCAGGAATGCCCCAAGACCCGTCAACCCACCCGCCAAGAAGCATAACACCCCCAAACAGGCCAAAAGCAAAATCTCATACTTGCAATATTTCTGGGCCTTCGGTCCAAACGCGCTGCGTAGCTAGGCCATAAGTCGGGGTTGGCACGACGGATTTCCTGAAAAGCAAATGCAATCAAGATTAGAGTGTCCCAGCAGTGCTCCCAGACCACGAAACTCACCCACAAACACCAGGAAGCCCCCCAAACAGGCCCCCGAAAACGCTACATAGAGCAAAATGTCAGAAATAGCCAAAAAAAAATCGGCCTGGATTTTGTCCCAACCACTTCTACCCGGTATTAGACCTTCCCAGGAATGCCCCAAGACCCGTCAACCCACCCGCCAAGAAGCATAACACCCCCAAACAGGCCAAAAGCAAAATCTCATACTTGCAATATTTCTGTGCCTTCGGTCCAAACGCGCTGCGTAGCTAGGCCATAAGTCGGGGTTGGCACGACGGATTTCCTGAAAAGCAAATGCAATCAAGATTAGAGTGTCCCAGCAATGCTCCCAGACCACGAAACTCACCCACAAACAGACGGAACCCCCCCTAAGAGCACCTCAAAGGCAAGCAAGTCATCAAAAACACAAAAAAATTCCGCCTGGGATTTGGTCCAAAACACTTTTATCCGGTATTAGAGCTTCCCAGCAATGGCCCCAGAGCCGTCAACCCAGGAGAAAACGAGTAGAAGACCCCCAAACAGCCAAAGAGCAAAAGTACAAAAATGGGGACTTAGTCAATTTTTCACAAATTTCCCAAATCACTCCGCGCGCGCTCTGCAGCTAGGCCCTAAGTCCCCTCTGCCACCATGGATTTGCTTCAAACCTCTTGCAAAGTAAAGTATATATAGCCAGCAGTGCTCCCAGACCACGAAACTCACCCACAAACACCAGGAAGACCCCCAAACAGGCCCCCGAAAACGCTACATAGAGCAAAATGTCAGAAATAGCCACAAAAAAAAATCGGCCTGGATTTTGTCCCAACCACTTCTACCCGGTATTAGACCTTCCCAGGAATGCCCCAAGACCCGGCAACCCACCCGCCAAGAAGCATAACACCCCCAAACAGGCCAAAAGCAAAATCTCATACTTGCAATATTTCTGGGCCTTCGGTCCAAACGCGCTGCGTAGCTAGGCCATAAGTCGGGGTTGGCACGACGGATTTCCTGAAAAGCAAATGCAATCAAGATTAGAGTGTCCCAGCAGTGCTCCCAGACCACGAAACTCACCCACAAACACCAGGAAGCCCCCCAAACAGGCCCCCGAAAACGCTACATAGAGCAAAATGTCAGAAATAGCCAAAAAAAAATCGGCCTGGATTTTGTCCCAACCACTTCTACCCGGTATTAGACCTTCCCAGGAATGCCCCAAGACCCGTCAACCCACCCGCCAAGAAGCATAACACCCCCAAACAGGCCAAAAGCAAAATCTCATACTTGCAATATTTCTGGTGCTTCGGTCCAAACGCACTGCATAGCTAGGCCATAAGTCGGGGTTGCCACGACGGATTTCCTGAAAAGCAAATGCAATCAAGATTAGAGTGTCCCAGCAGTGCTCCCAGACCACGAAACTCACCCACAAACACCAGGAAGCCCCCCAAACAGGACCCCCGAAAACGCTACATAGAGCAAAATGTCAGAAATAGCCACAAAAAAAAATCGGCCTGGATTTTGTCCCAACCACTTCTACCCGGTATTAGACCTTCCCAGGAATGCCCCAAGACCCGGCAACCCACCCGCCAAGAAGCATAACACCCCCAAACAGGCCAAAAGCAAAATCTCATACTTGCAATATTTCTGGGCCTTCGGTCCAAACGCGCTGCGTAGCTAGGCCATAAGTCGGGGTTGGCACGACGGATTTCCTGAAAAGCAAATGCAATCAAGATTAGAGTGTCCCAGCAATGCTCCCAGACCACGAAACTCACCCACAAACAGACGGAACCCCCCCTAAGAGCACCTCAAAGGCAAGCAAGTCATCAAAAACACAAAAAATTTTCCGCCTCGGATTTGGTCCAAACCACTTTTAGTGCTTCCCAGCAATGGCCCCAGACCCGTCAACTCACCTGCAAAGAGGTAGAACAACACCCCCACAAGTGCTGAGTCTTTCTTCATTGGGCGTAAACCAGCCCTCTGCTTTGATGGAAATAGGAGTCTGGAGGAGGAGGATAGAGGAGCATGTTCTTCTGAACTTGTGAACCTGAGGAATGCAGACTGCGGCACCTTCAAATAAATTAGCAAACAAGTGAAGACAGTTCTGCTGATGGGCTTGTTTTTGTGATTATCTGATTAAAGTTTGAATTATATTAACTGTGCACAACAAAGAAAGACAGACACACAGGAATAAAAGTGAATAAGGATGGAAAAGAAAGTTATTGATTCGTTGTCTCATTTTCAGGGCTCGAAGTCGGTATCACGGTCCAGGAATAAGAATAAGGCTTCGTCATCATACTCTGCGAATTCAGACAGGGAGAGCTCAGTGTCACCTGACAGAGTAGAAATTCCCTCATCTATGTTGCTGGCCACCTCCTCTTCATCCGGCACGCTCTCTCGTACTCTGAAATCTGGTGGTATGAGGTGCTGATTCATCTTGATCATTGTTAACCTCTCCACATTTTTGGGCGAGAGGCGGCTCCGTTTGGGAGTTACAATCCCACCAGCCGCACTGAAAACCCGTTCAGAAGACACGCTTGCGAGTGGGCAAGACAAGTAGTTTAAAGCCAGGTTGGTGAGCTGTGGCCACAATTCTTTTTTCCCATGCCAATACGCCAATGGGTCAGAATTAACATAGACCTCTGTTGAGTCATTCAGATAGTCCTTCACCATCGACTCAAGGTCCTCATCCAAGGTTCCTCCACTTTGCTTAGCTCTTGCTGTGCCTCTGACCTTTTGAGAACCAAACCCACGCAGAGCTAGCCAATCCTCTTCAGCCTCCAATGTTTCTGTTGTCTTTCGTGCAGATGATCCGGTTGCCGGTGTCTTTAACGGCTGAGAGGTCACTTGTGCCACAGCCACAGGTGCAGAAGTGGATTGTTTTGACTGGGGATGGCCTGCTGATGTACTGCCATTTCCTTCAATTTCCAGCCGTTCTGTTTCAAACTTCTTGGCTGACAAGGCTAGCCAACGTTTGTACTTTAGAACATGTTCATCATCAAAAGGAAAGAATGCTTGGCCTGCCAGCGCCTTTTTGTAGCGTGGATCCAGAATAGTAGCACAAATGTAATGCTGTTCTGAGTGGATCTTTTTAAGACGTTCATCACCTTGTAGGAGCTCTAATAATTGCTCGGCCAGAAGCAAAGAGTCTTGGTTTTTATCTTTTCTAAACACAGAACACACCTCCTTCAGTTGGTCCTCCAGCATGTACAACAATGGGATAGCTTTTCCCAAATTAGAGTCCTCCTTGCTGACTGCACGCGTGAAGAACTCAAAAGGACGAAGCATGCGTGTCAGGCTTTCAACTATGTTCCATTGCGGCCCACCCATCCTCAGCTCCTCTGCACCCTCTTTAAGGAAATATTGATTGAGTTCCGTATACTGCTCATACAGACGCTCAAGCATGTAGAAGGTTGAGTTCCAACGTGTTACCACCTCCTGGATGAGTGCTTTCACTGGCATTTGATGTTGATATAGCAGGCTCCTCAGCTGCTTCCGGGCCTTAAAAGAATGGCTGAAATGCTTGCACATTTTTCGGCAGGTGTCCAATACACCGTACGCTGCACTGCCTTTATTACCCAAGAATTTTTGGACAACCAGGTTTATACAGTGCGCCAAACACGGCACTCTGAAATAGTAACCGTCCCTCATGGCCTTAACTATATTGGAGCCATTGTCCGTGGAAACATAACCAACCTTGCGTTTTAGTGGGGACAGACAGTTAAGGACCTTTGTGTTAAAGACATCCAAAATGTTTTCTGCTGTGTGACGTTTCTCCAAACCAAACATGGCTAGTGTTGCATGTTTCCGAGCACCTTTAAAAACAATGTTAGTGTCAACACCTGAGTTTAGCTTTGCTTTAGCCCCTGAAAAAGAGACCCAGTGTGCAGTGATGCACATGTAATCAGCGCCTGCGCCACTGGTCCACATGTCTGTTGTCAGATGTATAGCGTGAACAGCACTCTTCTGCAAAGCTGCCCCAATCACCTTCAGAACATCTTCATGTAGTGCTGGAACCGCAACTCGTGCAAAATAGAACCGGCTAGGAACCTTCCATTTAGGGCAGAGCGCTGTCACTAATTCTAGAAAACCAACCCCTTCTACAAAAGAAAAAGGGAGAAGGTCCAGAGCTAGCATTTTAGCCTGCTTAGTGTTATACAGACGGGTCATTGGGTGGTTGCGTTCATATTGTGCTTCTGTAAACAACATCTTTTTAATGTTGCCCTGGACCAATGATTTACGGGATGATGATGATCTCTTCGACCCAGTTACGCTCGCTGATGAACTTTTCCGCATTGATGTCTCACTCTCTCCCACACTCTTAGTGTGGGTCCCATGGGGTGTGCTGCTGACATGGGAACTGGGTGTAAGTGAAGTGTTTGAATCGTCTTCTTCTACCTCATCGTCATCAGCAGATGAAAAATCAACGTTTTCATTACGTGCAATTCCGGCTTTCTTGACCGCCTCTAGGTGCGGAAACCATTGGACAGGGTGCCTTCTCTCAAGATGACCTCTCTGGCCTCCGGTACCATAGTTAGAACCAAGCTTACCACGACTAACTCGAAGCTTACAAAGGCTACAAATGGCTACGTTTTCCTTTTTTGGGCAAACACTAAAGAAGTCCCAAACTGGAGACTTGAAATGTCTTTGGGGGCCGGAGGAGGCGGCGATACTGGTGGTGGTGGTCCTGCTGCTAATGCTAGATGAAGTGGAGGATGTGGATTGCCGAACTTCAGTACGTTTTGCACTTTCACCACCACGAATTGAGGTCGAGGACGAGGTGGGTACCTTCTTGCGAAGAAATATGGAAGCGGTAGGTTTTGGTGTACTACTTAACTCCAAATCTAATGATTCCATTTCCATTGCCTCCTCGCCGACATCATCATCACGCTCAGCAGCTTCTCGGGATAGGGTCAAAATGTCTCTCTGCAGCATGCCCGGTGGGGCTGCAGTGACCTTTGTGATGACTGGCTCGTCGTCATCGTGAGAGGCTTCATCACCAGCAGTATCTGTCACTTCTTGTTGAGCCTCATCACACTCCATAGGTTTGAGTTTTTGGACGACCTTCCTTTTACGCTTAAGTACCGGTGTCAGATCATGGTGTGCCTCACTGTCAGACCGCAGTTGTGGTTCCCAAGACAGATCACTTGCATCAGAACGAGGTGGGCTTGAAGAAGATGTAGACACCCCCCTTGATCTTTTCCTTGCTAGGGATGTGGAAGACAATGAATGATCATCAGGAGGAGTGGCTTCCAATGATACCTCGGGTTCATTGTCGATTTCCTGATGTGCCCCTACTTCGGGAGGAACAACTATTGTGGGCACTTGTGAACCTCCATGCACCTTTGCTTGCGCATCTCCTTTTGCTGCCTCTCCTTCCACATGTACTTGGGCGTGTACTTGCACATGGTGTTGTTGTTGCGGCTGTGGTTGTTCAACACTTGTCAGATGAGTTACAACAACCTGTGTTGATTCAGGGACATTGCTGCTACTTTCTTGCGATGAGCCAACATCACTGGTCGATGGTGATTGGAGAAGTACACTGACTGCCTCTGAAGCACTCAAGGGCTTTGACTTAAGTTGGCGTGGTGGTGGAGGTGATAGAGCGCGCAGTTCACCCGGGTCACCAATTTCTTACACGCACTGGGCCCCGGCGTGCATTTGATTTCAATCAGTGATTCTCGTGAACCGGGTGAGATCCTGGCACGCTACTATGAGTAATCAATGGTTCAGAATTACCTCTGCTTACCATGCACCTGACTTACCACAGGCACAAACTTTCGATGGACCTAGAGCTAAAAGGGAAAATAGTAGACAGGACCTTAAAACATTTCTTTGCGTCCATATATTTTAACCACCTTTCTGTAAAATGACCACAGACACCTGATGAGATTTAGCACTTTTATATGAAGATTCAAAAGAAAGATGCCAAGACAAAAAGCGATATGCAGAACACTATGTCAAACATTAATATCAACATCAAAAGGTAACTTTGCACAAAGAAAATCACGACCATTAAGATATATGGGAAAACTAGAGGTAGGATTTGGAACAGAACTAATCACTGCAACGTTATACTAGGACACGAGGTATAAGGTTGGGACCTAAATATGTACTTAATCCTTAAACTATTCTTTCTAAGTTCACTGCAATCAACTAAAGGAAAGGGAAAAACGGGAACATACTATTATTTATGATAAAATCAATGAGCTCCTAAAGGAAGGGGAGAGAGAGAGAAGGAACCAAACTAAATCAGCAACGGCAATAGAGCAATATCACAGGTAAAGTGCTTTAATAGATCATACGAAAGAGAGAAGAGAGAGAAAAAACAAGATACAAAGAATACGCAAACCCACATACAATATTTACCTAATTCAGATTTGAGGTCTAACCCTGGCCACGGGTCAGATGGGAAGACGGGGACAAGGACCCTCGGAAAAGGAACACCAGAATGCGAACAGGTACAACCCACGGGCAGATCAGGACAGGATACCCCTCAGGTTCGGGTCAAAGGACTGGGCCTCCCAGGGAACGACCAACACCCACAGCTTCGGACAGCAACGCCTGCGTTACCCCTTTCTGCAAGTAATCCGCCAGAAACCCCGATTGGATTTTCGAATCTCCCAGCAAAGTGCTTCGCCAGCACTTAGGAATTTCCACCCCTTTGGAGCTTGTGGAAAATATGGACAAAGTGCTCCGCAGCACTTTCAGATTGGACACCTATTGAGATCGTAGGGTCAGTGACAGGTCTGCTACTCGGACAAGTCGGACAATTTTCATAAGCTAAACTAGAGTAATTATACAGTTCTGGGGACCCTCAGACCACCCACTAATGTTGCAAGTGACAGTTTCCCATATTTTGATTGGTCAGGAGAGGTGGTGCGATCATTACCACCTCCTAAATTCAGCTTTCCCAGAATTAATATTCAGGTTTGCATACCCGCCCCCCGGGTTCACGTTCCCATCCATAGAGTACAATAGAAAATATGAGCGCATAAGACGGTGGCAACAAAGTTTGTAAAATTCAAGGTGATTGTCCACACTGGGTGCTGGATTCCCAGGCGCATTTTGCTTCAGGAGCCAGCTGGCTTGGTTTAGCTTCTGCGCAGTCGGGTTTCTCCCAGGTCACATGGCAAAACCCAGAGGCGCTTCAAATATGGTGTATCTTAGGAACTCCCAGCCCAAAAAGACGCGGTACATGAAAAGTAAGCGAAAACAAATTAATATCACATCCAGAATAATCACACTGTATACCAGGAAAAATCTTATCCAACCCTTACTTTATAATGATTCTAGCATTTATGGTTTAGTGCGAAAAGATAGATAGGCTAAAGCAGCAGCAATAGCAGAGAGCGTGGTGAGAGTCAAGCGGCCATATTAGCAACAATGCGCATGTGCACAGAACTCCCTCCAGAATGCGAGTGCGTCACATCACATGGGTATGACCGACGCATGCGCAGACGGAATTTCAGCGAAGCAGCCATTTTCCTTAGCGCAAGCTTCGTTAATATGGAAAAGACATACAGGCAAGCATCCGGGGACACCCGCGTGTTTGGAAAAACGTGTAATAAACGACAATAATGAATTTTAGTAATGTTATACATTTGGCGAGGTTCTTGCACGGGGCAAGGCGCTTCACGTGCAAATCCTTGCTCCATCAATCCCCTCTTTGATGATATTTACTATCATCACTACATAATGGAAACAGATGCACACTTTTTCTCATTCATCCACATCACTCATTTCAATTTCAATAAATTTATTGTTCAGTTTTCTTTCAGCTTCTCTATGAGAGTGGTGATTTTTCGCCTTCTTGTAGATAGTATTCTTTAATTCTTCTAATTCCAGTTCATCAATATTTCTTTTCACCCCTCTCTGATTTACTGTGTATTTCCTCTTGCACTTCTGACATTTGCAGCAGATAAAAATAATCAATATAATTATACCTATCACAACTATTGGCATCAGTATTTTCCACAACAGGTTTCTACCTAAGTTAGCAAACCAACTGCCTATAGAGGAGAGACCTCCAGTCAGTCTAGTCCAGGCACTGTCAACCTCCAATGGTTTGAGTTCCTTTTCCAAATTGGTTATGTTCTTCACATATTGTTTTAATTCGATACTTTTGTCAGGAATGTAAGTGCAACAATGTTGCGCTTTCAGCATTCTACAGACTCCGCCCTCTTTTGCTAATAGGGTGTCAAGGGCAAGACGGTTTTGTAAAACCATTGATCTGATCGCAACCATTTCAGTATTGACCAGCAGGAATCCAGCAGCAGTGTCCGTTGATAACCGGTCCACTACTGTAGACAATTTGCAGATTCTATGGGTGTTCAGAACTACCCCCATTCCAGGTATCAGTGCACTGAAAATATCACCTATAACTTCACCTACACTTTCGCGCTTACTACGCACTAAGCCATTAGTTTCTTCATCGCTTCCAGCTGCATTATTCACATGGTATATTTTCGGGAAAACAATGCCAAAGTAGCAGCTTCCATACCAGTGATCCGGCAATTTGAAATACGCCTTGTTCCCACATATATAATATATTCCGGGAAACACAGGTTCTGACCCATTTTTGAAACCCCAACCTCCAATTACCTTGTAATTATGTTCACACTCGCTGGAACCGATGAATTCATTGTTATAGTACTCTGTCTTTTCCCTATGGATACAAAGTTTCCCTTTTCGTTCAAAATCCAGCAACAAGGCAGGATTAGCTTCGCCTTGCGAGGTGTTATCCATGTGTTCAGCCCACCTAGGGACTCTATCTTTCTCGTCATTTGCTTTCTTTTGAAACTTTTCTCTCCTTCTGTCTGCCATCTTTATGAACATCTTTTCCTGCTCTTGCAGAGAACAGGTCAGATTAGATTCTCTTGCTTCATTTAAATCTATATTACCTATAGTCAGAAAATATTCTCCCATATAACGGGTCACGTCACTTGTAGTATGTACACGGTTCAAGTGTTTTCTAACAGGAAGTTCAGAAAAAACTATGTCATCATTTGAATAATAGTATTGCAAGGTGCTTCTATAGAACAAGCTAGCTAAAATACTACAGGAAATTCCATAGGTTAACGGTAGGTGATGATATGTCACACCTTCAGCCACTGAGGTAGGTAGCTTCATGCAGACATAGCAGTCTTCTATCTCCATGGCTTCTACGTAATGCACTAACAAGTTAGCAAAGACATTTAGATGTGTCCTGTTTCTCATTTTGTGAAAATGTAGTCCATCCTCATCTGATGCTTCTAATTTAGGTCGTGTGTGTGTCAAGCCTACTAGTTTGTCACGTCTTTCTAAGCTTCGTGGTGTTTCTGCAGTCGGGTCAGCCCCTACGTCTACTGCCTTAGGTTCAGTAGGGGAAAGGTTAGGATTCTTACTTATCATAAACGGTAAGAAGATTGTTAGTCCTATCCATATTACTATTAGCACAGCTACGCTACATAAGCATACTTTACAGCAAGTTTTTAGACACCCACATCTGGATCTCCCAGAGACACTCGGATCAGACATTTTAGCTTACAGGTGGCTTTCGCTACCCCTCTTCGTTTCCTTGTACCAGAGGTTCACTTCTGGGCTTTTTCAAGGAGGGTCTTCGTCAGAGCTCCGATCAGCAATGGACTCGTCTTCACTGTTGCCACTGTGGTGTGGTTCGTCTATTTCTTCCAACACATAGTAAGTCCACTCAGGGCTTCGATACTGTTTGCTCTGTTTCTTTATTCTGTCGCTCTTTCTCAGCGATTTTCCTTGGGCTGTCCTTCTTTCACTTTGAGCCCTTTTTCGGTCTTTGTCGTTGTCTGCGGCTGTCTTTAGTCTGAGCCTCAGTCTTTTTACGTATCGAGGTGCACTTCTGCCTCCTTTCCTCCCAGTAGTTGAGGAAACTTGCCCTTCTTCGTGCACTCTTTTTACTTTTTGTTGTGGCACTTCTGTTTCCCTACCTGACTGGCTAGTTCCAGGTCTTTCATCTATCTCTTCTGCCTGGTCCCTAGTCTGACCCTGCTCAGATTCAAACCGCACTTTCTTTTTCTGTTTAGTTGGTTTTATTTCAGATGTCTGAGCACATTGATCTATTTCTATCTGTTCCTGTTCATGCGCTTCGATCTCTTCGTTTTCTTCTGCATGAACGTCAGCTCTAATTACTATTTGTCCCTTTCCAGACTCCGGAGTTCCAGGAGGAGTCTCGATGCCTTGATCTGACCCTACTTGGCCTACTTCCTGATCAGGTGTGATGTGATTCTCGTGGACCTGATCTGCTTCGTCTATTTCTAGCTCACCTGGACTATCCCACTCACTGTCTAAGTAGGAATACTTCCTGGTTCGTATTGGATCATGAACCGGGTCGTCGGCGGGATACCATTCAACGTCTCGACTGGTGCTCGGCAGTTCGATGTCAGCTAGTTCTGGACTCTCCTCTTCGGAAGCCTCCTCAGCTGAGCTGCCTTCAGCTACAGTCGCGTCTTCTCCAGCTACCCGCTTCGTGTGGCTGGCGTGGATCCACTTCGGTACACCAGCACACTTTACAGCAGTGGTAGTGACGAGGATCACTTGTCGTGGCTTTCCCCACCTGGGTTTCAGGCAACTGCTCCGGGTGTGTTTCTTTAACGCCACCCAATCTCCTGGTCGCAAGTTGTGTGCTGGAGTCTTTGGCCACTCGTCTTCTGTCTCTCCAATCTGCTGAGAGAGAGAACGCACTTGGTCACCCAGCTGCTTGCAGTATTCTAGCACCATATCATCAGAAATGCTTAGCAGTTTGTGTCCGGGTACCCATGCCTGCCGCATCACTCTTCCCATCAACACTTCATGGGGACTCAGGCCAGTCTTTCGGTTCGGGATACTTCTCAAACTCATCAGCACAAGGGGTAAAGCCTCTATCCAGTTCATTTTTGTGGAATCACACATTTTTCCCAACCTGGACTTCAGGGTGCCGTTTATTTGTTCCACTACTCCAGAAGCCTCTGGATGGTAGGCACAATGTATTCTTTTCTTCATTTTGAATGCTTTACAGAGTTCTTCTAGTACATCGTTGGCAAAATGCCCACCTTGGTCCGTTTCGATAGTCTCTGGGATTCCATACCTAGGTATCAACTCCCTGAGCAACAGCTTAGCTGTAGTCAGGGCATCAATTTTCTTTGCTGGGTAAGCCTCCACCCACCTGGAGAACAGACAAACTATGACTAGGATATATCTATATCCCTTGCAATTTGGCATGGTTACAAAGTCTGCCTGCATTCTTACAAAGGGACCTACTGCCTTCCCAATGGTACTCTGTTTTACTACAGTCTTCTTTCCTGCATTAAATTGCTGACACACTAGGCACCTCTGGCAAAACCTTTCCGCCTGGTTCCTGAACCTTGAGTTACAGAACACCTGTTCAAACACCCGA
This sequence comes from Lissotriton vulgaris, assembly GCF_964263255.1. Taxonomy (NCBI): domain Eukaryota; kingdom Metazoa; phylum Chordata; class Amphibia; order Caudata; family Salamandridae; genus Lissotriton; species Lissotriton vulgaris. Next base: position 42,730 of record NW_028251825.1, on the reverse strand, counting down.
CACATAGCGTCCCTTCCCATATGTGTTGGTTCATGTATCATTCTGACCATGGGGTCCACCAAGCTATCAGGCAGTACAGGCACCCCAGCCGAATTTACCACCACTCCATCCTCTCTCAACTTGCATTCATTTGCTGCCCACCTGCCTTTCTCTTGCCTGTCTGTAGCCTGTTGCAACTCCTTTAGTTCTTCCCACGTTGACACATTCTCAAACAACATAAGTTGGCAGCTGTTTCCACTCCACAATGCAATTTGGAGAGACATATGATGTCGGGCACAAAACTGTGCCATTTGGTCAGCGTATCTATTACCGGCGGTCACATCATCATTTCCTGATCTGTGAGCCGCACACTTGACCACAGCCAATTCTTTGGGCAATTGGATAGCCTCCAGTAAGTTATGCACCACTTTTCCATTTCTGATAGGGGTGCCGGAGGAAGTCATGAATTCTCTTTGCAACCACAACTGGCCGAAGTCATGAACCACCCCGTAACAATACTGGCTGTCGGTGTACACAGTTATTCTTTTGTTCTTACCCCTCTTACAGGCTCTGGATAGCGCGATAAGCTCTGCCACTTGTGCAGATTTCACCTCGCTTAGGTATGATGCCTCTATGGTCTTTGTCAATGTAACCACAGCATAGGCAGCACTCAGGCCCCCATTCTCATGTCTTAAACATGAGCCATCCACGAACATTGTCTCATCCCCATCAAGTAATGCTATTTCACGAATGTCTGGACGGGGCTTTGTACTGAACTCAGTCAGATCAACGCAATTATGGTCCCCTTCTTCTTCTGATTCTACATCCAGGGGGACAGGTAACAGTGTCGCTGGGTTTAGGACATTGCACCGGGAGATGGTGACGTTTTCAGCACCAATCAGGATTCTTTCATACTTAGTCAGCCGACTAGGTGTGAGGTACTGGGTCTTGGTTCTAGTTAACAGGATTACAACAGAATGAGGAACATATACAGTGACGTGATGTCCCATGACAATGTTCTCACTCTGTTCCAGGCTGACACAAGTAGCAGCAACTGCCTTCAGACACCCCGGTAATCCAGCAGCCACCGGATCTAGGGTGGCCGAAAAATAGGCCACTGGGCGTCTAACTAATCCGTGCTCCTGAGTCAGAACTGAAAGAGCACAATTTTCTCTGGTGTCACAGAACAGTTCAAAAGATTTAGAGTAGTCCGGCATACCTAATGCAGGAGCGGTACATAGGCAATTTCTCAATGTTACCCACGCATTCATGCTTTCACTGTCCCAGCTGACGGGGTCTTCTACTCCTTTCTTGGTCATGTTTATCAGGGGCCTGGCCAGTGCAGCAAATCCTACAATCCATTGTCTACAGTAACCCACAACTCCTAGAAACATTCTCACTTCTTTCTGAGTTTTGGGCAGTTCCATTGCTCTAATTATTTTGATTCTTTCAGTAGTTACTTTCCTGATTCCTTTTTCTATCTGGTGCCCCAGATATTTCACTGAGTTCTTACAAAACTGCAATTTGTCAGGCGACACTTTATGTCCTCCCTTTCCTAGGTGATTCAGCAAGGCAATGGTGTCAGTGACACAGTCAGTTTGGGTTTTAGATGCCACTAACAGGTCATCTATGTACTGCACCAGAACAGACTCTCTTGGTAGCACTAGGGATTCAAGGCACTTTTTCAGTATCTGGTTGAAAATCGAGGGACTCTCGGTGTACCCCTGAGGGACACGATTCCAGACATAGATATGGCTGTCGAATTCAAAACTGAAAAGGAATTTGCTTTCTGGATGCAATGGGATGGAAAAGAATGCGTGGCACAGATCAATGACAGTGAACCATTCTGCATTCCAGGGAATCTGGTAGAGAATGACTGCAGGGTTGGGTACAATAGGACAGCAAGGTACGACAATTTGGTTTACCTTGCGCAGATCTTGCACTACCCTGTACTTCCCACTAGGCTTTTTGATCCCAATGATAGGCGAGTTACAGGGGCTGCTCATCACTTCTTCTATGATTTCGGCTTCGAGCAGCCGGGTAATTTCAGTCGCCACTCCTGCTTTCACTTCTGCACTCATCTTATACTGTCTGGTTTTGGGGTATATAGCATTCGTTTTTATTGCTATTTTAACTGGGTCCACATTTGCCATCAGGCCTACATCTTTTCCTGTGAAATCCCACACTTCTGGTACTACTCTTAATTGGAGCTCTTCAGGTAAATCTTCAATGTCTTTATATCAGCATCTTGTCTAACTAACATCAGTTTGTATAGGCCATCTTCATGGGGGGTCTGAATTTCGACACCATTTGGTGTGCAGTAGATGGTACAACGCATCTTGCACAGCAAATCACGTCCTAGCAGGTTTACAGGACTGGAATCACAGACCACAAATCTGTGCATTTCCTTGAAATTCCCTATAGAAATTTCCATGGGTTCAGTTACTGGAGTACTTATTATTTGATTTGAGACTCCCACTACTTGGATTGCTTCTCCCGAGAGGGGTAGGTTAGGAACATCCACTGTTCTCACAGTAGATCTGGTAGCACCAGTGTCCAACAGAAAGGTGACATCTTTTCCTTCAACCTTTCCTTCAATGTATGGTCCAGTCTGGTCTACCGGTAAGGAGGCGCCAAGCACGCACTCCCCATCCTCCCCCCTCAGGCCCCGTCAATCTTGATCTTCACAGAGGAAGGTGTCATTTAACAAATACTGTGGAATGACTGCGGTTCTTTCACTCTCAACCTCCCATGCTTCCGCCCTTTCATTCTGCTGACCCTGATTCTTAAAATTCTGTCTAGGAGCGCGAGGCACTGGGGGTAGCTTTACCTGTTGCTGGTTCTTTCTCGTCCCCTCTTTCGGCACCTGTGGATTTAAACCATTTACAGGGGCATTACCGGCCTGCAGGTGTGGACACTCGTCTCTCCAATGCCCTATCTGGCCGCACCCATGGCACGGGAATTTCTTCATGGCTTCTTCTCTACTCATTTTAGTGCGGGGCTTCCCTCCTCCCCCAGCAGTGGCATTCTGAGCATTATTATCAGAAGTTAATCTACTTAACTGCTTTTCTTGCTGTTCGGCTAGTTTCACCTGTGCCCACATAACTTTCTCTTTGAGGGCCTTCCTTTTGTTTTCGATTTCATCTTCACAATATTTTGCATATTTCAGGACAGCATCTATTGGTTCTCCCTGCCAACTGATTTTATTGTCCCTAATCCATTGGGAAATTTCAGGCCTTAATCCTAGCACAAACCTGTAACTGAAATGTGTCATGTCTTTCAGGTCCACATTGTCGATACCGCTGTATGTTTTAAACACTTGCAGTAACCTTTCATAGTAGGAGTGAACAGTTTCATCACGTTCTTGGGTGGTTCTATCTATTCGGGTCCAGTCTGTTTCCTTTGCGGGAACCTTTTTCTTGAGATATTGTATGACTTGATCATACTTCCTCATTACTTCAGGTGCAGGCGCACCTGTTTTCTCATCTCTGGGAAATTCCTCACTGGGCCAATCAATTTCAATTTTACAGTCGGTCCACAGATCTACAGGGACCACAATGTCGAAAAACCCATCCAAGTCTTTCAGCAGACATTTCTGAACTTTTATGAAGCGCTCTACCTGCCTGTACCAATCAACAGGCTTCTCCCGTAATTTCGGGAAGTCATTTGTAAATGACACAATATCCTGTCGGGACCAAGGGACATGGACATATTTTCCTCCCGGGACCTCCCTCATGGGGCACAATTTTTCGGCTGGTGTTACTTCCTTTAATAAGAGTTCCGAAGTCACTGACCCAGCCCTGCTGCTTTCCTTTTTCTTTGCCCACCGGGTTCTCCACTTCCCCACTTCGCCCCACTTCTGCAGGAGTTTTAACAATTCTTTTACTTGGATCTGTTTTCCCATTACATTCAGGCTTTCTAAATCTTTGTCTGAAAAATCCACTCTGTACGGTTTCTGGAGTATTTTGGAGCGACTAACATCTATTCCCATTTCTTCTGCTGTATCCATTATTTTTTCATGGAGCGACCTAGCGTTCCGGGTCAGATATTTACTGATAAACAGCAACTCTTCTTCGTTATACAAGCTTAGGCGCTCTACTCCTACGTTTCCAGCCATCATTTCTTCTATTTCTATTCTCAATTTATATATTTCTAATGCTTTAGGTTGGGGAGTGGCCTCCTTCTCTAGCTCCTTTGTCCATCTGTCTAATTCTTCAGGGGAAACTAAAGTGGCACTCCTAATTCCCGTTGCACTTTCAATTCCCACCTCCTTTGGTCTGGGCTGACTTCTTGTCCCTATTACACTGGCCCTTGATTCTCTTATGGGCAGATCCATCAAACTCCCCGATTCGCACTCACTCTCTTGATCTTCATCTATGAATATCTCCTTTTTCGAAGTCAAAATGCTAGAAGTAGGCAGCATCGAGGGGAAAACAGGAGGCTGGGGACCGGTCATGTCACTTTTATACAGAGGAATAGCTGGACCAATGGTTACTGGAATAGTCAAGGAATCAGGATGGGGCTGCATTTGGGTAATGGTTCGAATTAATTCATCTCGCTGTTTAGTCAGGACCTCTCTCTCTTTTTCTCCCAATACCTTTCCAGTAGATTTGTCATGCAATACCTGGGGTACTAGGGACGGATAAATATTCGGAGCGGTCGGAGTGACCAGTCGCGGAGGATCTTCTCCGAACGGCTGATAATTCGGAACTGTGGGTTTGGGTCTGCAAAACCCATCCCTTTCACTGGTTTTACTGTCTGTCCCGGTTCCATCTGTATCACTATCCCTCCTACATCTGGGATACTTTGCAAAGGGATTTCGAGAGGGCACAGGTTCTGAGTCTGCATCATAGGGAGGTGGATTTTTCATTAGTAAATCTTCCAAGTGGTCATCATCCAAGTCCCCCATAGGAGCTAGGTGATGGGTCTTTTCTTTGCATTTTCCTTTCCTTTCCTCTACCACCCCCATCATCGGGAACAGCCCTTCAGTTATCATAGACTGCCTCCACTGTTTCATTTTCTGCTCTTTAGTTGGCGTTGGAAGCTTAGGATACCATTTACTTATTCCCTTATCCATCCTTGGTTTATCTCGCTCTGCAGCCTCAATCTCCCATTCCTCCAGAGCTTCGTACTGGGTCAACCTAGGTCTAGGGTGCAATTCATTCATGCGGGTCCTTAGGTTAAACAGGATCCGACCATTAAAAGTACCTTCAACAGGGAATGCTAGAACTCCGTCATCTACTGTATAATTTGCCCAATTTTCTAACCAAACACAAGTGTGATACCCTTTATCAAACATCATGAAAGAAGCAGGGGTATTTGGTGGGGGAATGAGCACACCCTCCCTCGTTCTAATGGGCTTGTCGGCTTTGAAAAAATTATTTATTTTGTCGGAAAAAGACAATTTCCTTTTTATTCCGTACATCATGTGTGGTCTACCTCGCATAAGCTGATCCTTATAAAATCCTAGGTACTTTGGATTCGGTATAAAATCTGGATACCACATATAATCTTCGGGACTCTCTTCGAACTCGGCTTGATTAATTTTGTTTACCTTTGTGCTTCCAATGCTAGCGCGACTTCTATTTCTCACTACCCAATCAGGTCAGAGAACACAAAACTCTTAGCCAATGGGTGCGCGGCCTTTTCGCGAGACAGAGTCTCACTCTGCGGCACTCACCCCTCCTTCACAAATTCAGCTTCACTACACGCCCGCTGTCTTGACCAATACCAGCGCGGCACGGAGTGACGTCAGAGCAGCTCTCCGACTGACTCCCTCCTTTACAAGGTAACGGAAACTTTTAACTTTTCCTAAAGTGCGATTGAAAAACTTAGTTACCAACACACAACGTCTGCCACTATGTCTGAATGTTCTAAAAAGATAGAAAGACTTCCTCTCACTGCAAGTAAACCACTTCTGTCTACTTCTCATTCACTCCGGGTAGACTTCTTTGCCTATCCTCACACTCGAGTAATATAGAACCCGTTATTCTTCCGACTCATCCACTGTCATCAGGGATATGTACTGAGCCGGGATTTCACCAGTGAACTATTTTACTTACCAGACAAGCCTCGGAGACCCTACTACTCCTTCCGTATGCGACCCTTACTAGGTGATATCGCAATGAAAGTTTTATACCGGACTCGTAGCTATCAATTATTCAGATATAACAAAAGATCCTAATTAGTGCTTCCAGTTATTCATTTAACCCTGCACTAATGTTTCAGACCCTAGTGACTTCAACAGCTAACCGGATTCTGCTCACCGTTAGCTAAAATACTTCCCCGGGGATTCGGACTACACTGAACATTCACAAACAATTCTGGGTTAATTCAACATTTATAGCAGCAATGTAAAAATCATATACATTTATTATATAAAAATTTTTTTTTAAAACATTTCAAAAAATTTCAAACAATATAGTAAAAGTCAGCAGCACATTATTTTTCACGGTTTGTTCCCTGTCTACCTAATCTAACTAGTCCAAACCATCCTCTGCCTGCCAGAAAATTACTGATAGAGCGCGCAGTTCACCCGGGTCACCAATTTCTTACACGCACTGGGCCCCGGCGTGCATTTGATTTCAATCAGTGATTCTCGTGAACCGGGTGAGATCCTGGCACGCTACTATGAGTAATCAATGGTTCAGAATTACCTCTGCTTACCATGCACCTGACTTACCACAGGCACAAACTTTCGATGGACCTAGAGCTAAAAGGGAAAATAGTAGACAGGACCTTAAAACATTTCTTTGCGTCCATATATTTTAACCACCTTTCTGTAAAATGACCACAGACACCTGATGAGATTTAGCACTTTTATATGAAGATTCAAAAGAAAGATGCCAAGACAAAAAGCGATATGCAGAACACTATGTCAAACATTAATATCAACATCAAAAGGTAACTTTGCACAAAGAAAATCACGACCATTAAGATATATGGGAAAACTAGAGGTAGGATTTGGAACAGAACTAATCACTGCAACGTTATACTAGGACACGAGGTATAAGGTTGGGACCTAAATATGTACTTAATCCTTAAACTATTCTTTCTAAGTTCACTGCAATCAACTAAAGGAAAGGGAAAAACGGGAACATACTATTATTTATGATAAAATCAATGAGCTCCTAAAGGAAGGGGAGAGAGAGAGAAGGAACCAAACTAAATCAGCAACGGCAATAGAGCAATATCACAGGTAAAGTGCTTTAATAGATCATACGAAAGAGAGAAGAGAGAGAAAAAACAAGATACAAAGAATACGCAAACCCACATACAATATTTACCTAATTCAGATTTGAGGTCTAACCCTGGCCACGGGTCAGATGGGAAGACGGGGACAAGGACCCTCGGAAAAGGAACACCAGAATGCGAACAGGTACAACCCACGGGCAGATCAGGACAGGATACCCCTCAGGTTCGGGTCAAAGGACTGGGCCTCCCAGGGAACGACCAACACCCACAGCTTCGGACAGCAACGCCTGCGTTACCCCTTTCTGCAAGTAATCCGCCAGAAACCCCGATTGGATTTTCGAATCTCCCAGCAAAGTGCTTCGCCAGCACTTAGGAATTTCCACCCCTTTGGAGCTTGTGGAAAATATGGACAAAGTGCTCCGCAGCACTTTCAGATTGGACACCTATTGAGATCGTAGGGTCAGTGACAGGTCTGCTACTCGGACAAGTCGGACAATTTTCATAAGCTAAACTAGAGTAATTATACAGTTCTGGGGACCCTCAGACCACCCACTAATGTTGCAAGTGACAGTTTCCCATATTTTGATTGGTCAGGAGAGGTGGTGCGATCATTACCACCTCCTAAATTCAGCTTTCCCAGAATTAATATTCAGGTTTGCATACCCGCCCCCCGGGTTCACGTTCCCATCCATAGAGTACAATAGAAAATATGAGCGCATAAGACGGTGGCAACAAAGTTTGTAAAATTCAAGGTGATTGTCCACACTGGGTGCTGGATTCCCAGGCGCATTTTGCTTCAGGAGCCAGCTGGCTTGGTTTAGCTTCTGCGCAGTCGGGTTTCTCCCAGGTCACATGGCAAAACCCAGAGGCGCTTCAAATATGGTGTATCTTAGGAACTCCCAGCCCAAAAAGACGCGGTACATGAAAAGTAAGCGAAAACAAATTAATATCACATCCAGAATAATCACACTGTATACCAGGAAAAATCTTATCCAACCCTTACTTTATAATGATTCTAGCATTTATGGTTTAGTGCGAAAAGATAGATAGGCTAAAGCAGCAGCAATAGCAGAGAGCGTGGTGAGAGTCAAGCGGCCATATTAGCAACAATGCGCATGTGCACAGAACTCCCTCCAGAATGCGAGTGCGTCACATCACATGGGTATGACCGACGCATGCGCAGACGGAATTTCAGCGAAGCAGCCATTTTCCTTAGCGCAAGCTTCGTTAATATGGAAAAGACATACAGGCAAGCATCCGGGGACACCCGCGTGTTTGGAAAAACGTGTAATAAACGACAATAATGAATTTTAGTAATGTTATACATTTGGCGAGGTTCTTGCACGGGGCAAGGCGCTTCACGTGCAAATCCTTGCTCCATCAGAGGCACTGAACCCAATGGAGCAGGGGTGCTGCTCCCAGCTTGGTCCCCAGCAGATCCTGCTGCTGCAGGCGTACTTTTTTTTTTGCTCCCAAAAAAAGTGGCGGGTGGCACACCAGCCTCCTTGGTAACTTGCTTCTTCTGCTCCTTACTAGCAACTTTCTTGCTAGAGGAGCTACGGAGAACTTTCTTTGGGGGCGGGGCCATCTTCTTCAGAGCAGGTCAGACAGCAGGCCGCAGTTGCACGAATTGTAGAGTTGTCTGAGGCCAGACGTGACGTCGCGTGACGTTATGCTGCACACACACACCGCTGCAGGACTTCTTCCAGGCACTGGTGGTTCTCTTGAGTCTTGTGCACCTAAAAAAATGGAAGACAGAGGAACATCAGTTCAGTTATAGAGCACAAAAAAATCGAAAAACACTGCAAAATCAGCACAATCCCAATCCATCCATGCCCTCCATAATGTTTAAATTCAAGACAACCCACAGAAAGACTAGGCCCATGCAAGACTCACTACCCCTGGGCATAAATAAAGGTTGAAAAGTAGGCAAAATGGTTGGAGGCCTAACAACAAAGCCTGCATTTAAAATGGCCACTTGACTGCCAGCACATGGCCAGTGCCTGTAGCTGCACTCAAAATGGCCACCAGCCACATGGCATGTCCCTCCCCATGAACACCCCCAAAAATCGAAAAACACTGCAAAATCAGCACAATCCCATTCAATCCATGGCCTCCATGATGTTTAAATTCAAGACAACCCACAGAAATACTAGGCCCATGCAAGACTCACTACCCTGGGCATAAATAAAGGTTGAAAAGTAGGCAAAATGGTTGGAGGCCTAACAACAAAGCCTGCATTCAAAATGGCCACTTGCCTGCCAGCACATGGCCAGTGCCTGTAGCTGCACTCAAAATGGCCACCAGCCACATGGCCTGTCCCTCCCCATGAACACCCCCAAAAATCGAAAAACACTGCAAAATCAGCACAATCCCATTCCATCCATGGCCTCCATGATGTTTAAATTCAAGACAGCCCACAGAAAGACTAGGCCCATGCTAGACTCAAATACCCCTGGTGAAAAGGCCACAAGTACAGGCCCAAAAAACGAAAATCACTGAAAAATCTGCACAATCCCATTCCATCCATGGCCTCCATGATGTTTAAATTCAAGACAACCCACAGAAAGACTAGGCCCATGCAAGACTCACTACCCCTCGGCATAAATAAAGGTTGAAAAGTAGGCAAAATGGTTGGAGGCCTAACAACAAAGCCTGCATTTAAAATGGCCACTTGCCTGCCAGCACATGGCCAGTGCCTGTAGCTGCACTCAAAATGGCCACCAGCCACATGGCATGTCCCTCCCCATGAACACCCCCAAAAATCGAAAAACACTGCAAAATCAGCACAATCCCATTCAATCCATGGCCTCCATGATGTTTAAATTCAAGACAACCCACAGAAATACTAGGCCCATGCAAGACTCACTACCCCTGGGCATAAATAAAGGTTGAAAAGTAGGCAAAATGGTTGGAGGCCTAACAACAAAGCCTGCATTCAAAATGGCCACTTGCCTGCCAGCACATGGCCAGTGCCTGTAGCTGCACTCAAAATGGCCACCAGCCACATGGCATGTCCCTCCCCATGAACACCCCCAAAAATCGAAAAACACTGCAAAATCAGCACAATCCCATTCAATCCATGGCCTCCATGATGTTTAAATTCAAGACAACCCACAGAAATACTAGGCCCATGCAAGACTCACTACCCCTGGGCATAAATAAAGGTTGAAAAGTAGGCAAAATGGTTGGAGGCCTAACAACAAAGCCTGCATTCAAAAAGGCCACTTGCCTGCCAGCACATGGCCAGTGCCTGTAGCTGCACTCAAAATGGCCACCAGCCACATGGCATGTCCCTCCCCATGAACACCCCCAAAAATCGAAAAACACTGCAAAATCAGCACAATCCCATTCCATCCATGGCCTCCATGATGTTTAAATTCAAGACAGCCCACAGAAAGACTAGGCCCATGCTAGACTCAAATACCCCTGGTGAAAAGGCCACAAGTACAGGCCCAAAAAACGAAAATCACTGAAAAATCTGCACAATCCCATTCCATCCATGGCCTCCATGATGTTTAAATTCAAGACAACCCACAGAAAGACTAGGCCCATGCAAGACTCACTGCCCCTGGGCATAAATAAAGGTTGAAAAGTAGGCAAAATGGTTGGAGGCCTAACAACAAAGCCTGCATTCAAAATGGCCACTTGCCTGCCAGCACATGGCCAGTGCCTGTAGCTGCACTCAAAATGGCCACCAGCCACATGGCATGTCCCTCCCCATGAACACCCCCAAAAATCGAAAAACACTGCAAAATCAGCACAATCCCATTCCATCCATGCCCTCCATGATGTTTAAATTCAAGACAGCCCACAGAAAGACTAGGCCCATGCTAGACTCAAATACCCCTGGTGAAAAGGCCACAAGTACAGGCCCAAAAAACGAAAATCACTGAAAAATCTGCACAATCCCATTCCATCCATGCCCTCCATGATGTTTAAATTCAAGACAGCCCACAGAAAGACTAGGCCCATGCAAGACTCACTGCCCCTGGGCATAAATAAAGGTTGAAAAGTAGGCAAAATGGTTGGAGGCCTAACAACAAAGCCTGCATTCAAAATGGCCACTTGCCTGCCAGCACATGGCCAGTGCCTGTAGCTGCACTCAAAATGGCCACCAGCCACATGGCATGTCCCTCCCCATGAACACCCCCAAAAATCGAAAAACACCGCAAAATCAGCACAATCCCATTCCATCCATGCCCTCCATGATGTTTAAATTCAAGACAGCCCACAGAAAGACTAGGCCCATGGTAGACTCAAATACCCCTGGTGAAAAGGCCACAAGTACAGGCCCAAAAAACGAAAATCACTGAAAAATCTGCACAATCCCATTCCATCCATGCCCTCCATGATGTTTAAATTCAAGACAGCCCACAGAAAGACTAGGCCCATGCACCACTCACTACCCCTGGTCAAGGCCCCAACAACAGGTCAAAAATCGAAAAACACAGAAAAATCAGCACAATCCCAATTCATCTATGGCCTCCATGATGTTTAAGTTCAAGACAACCCACAGAAAGAATCAGTCCACCCACCACTGAGTACCCCCGGGCAAAAGGCCCCAAAACAGCCCAAAAATCGAAAATTCCAAAATTTTAGTTGCAGCAACTGTAATGCCCCAAACAAACTTACTTGTAAAATTTCTAATCCAACAGTGATCCAAAGAAAGTCAAAAAGGCCTCAAATCCAAAGATCCAGCAGCATCCACAAAAAGTAATCCTTCCAGCTCCACATCCAGATGAAAAGTGACCAGGAGATGGACAAAGCACTGGGAGGAGCCTGCTGAACAGGAACAGGAAGTTGAAGACTATGGGGCACTTCCTTCCTCCCACCCCCCTGCCCCCCTCCCCAAAATGGACTCCTCGCTAAAAAAGTGCAGGCAAATGTCAAACTAAGGAGTTATTCACATAAAAATCATCATTTCTAGAAGGTTTATGCTGCTTGCTGGTGGATTTCTTGTGCAGAATTGCAAATTTATATTTTCGCTCGCCGCATCTCAAATCTCGCAATTGCGAAGTACCGCGAGACGTGATCTCGCCGTACTCGCGTTGACAAACTATCGCTGGCAAGCCGCGATGACGTAATCGCGCTCGCCAATTCCCGCGGGATCACACAGCAAGATCCAAAATGGCGCAGCACTCGCAAACTATCGAAAAAAACAACTCGGCAAACGATGATAAACGCCGCGCGCCGCAAAAATTGTATTACCAACGCCGCGCGCCGCCAAAAAAATCCGCTGCGTGCGAATTTGCGGATTTTGCGGGAAATCCGCAAATCTCGCGGATTGCGGATTTCCCGAAAATCCGCAAAATCCGCGAGCGTAACGGATTTTCCGCCCATGCTTAAATAGTACCAGATCCTGTACATCATTACATGTCAACCTTACTAAAGGTTTTGGAATCTATTGACAACAGTGCCCAACAGTTCCAAGAAACATCCAAACCTCCCTCCGGGTGGTCGGCAGGCTCAATTTCAGAATTGCAGAAATATGTTCTGTAGAGACTTTCCTCACACCCGTTTCAATATGGTTTTGAAGATAAAATTACTTCCTTTTCACAATACTGCATTTTAGACAAGGAGACTTTATGCACATTTTAAGCTTCGTGATTTAACATGGTGATGGCATCTAGTTTACATTCCTCCTTCATCTTAGATGCTAATAACGAATCATCTATATATTCAACTAGAACTAAGTTACATTCCAATTTTAGACTTTCTGAATCTTTCTTTAGTATTTTGGAGAGCACTGAAGGACTCTGAGTATGCCCTTGTGGGATTCTGCACCACACAAAAACGCCATTAAAAAATGAAAATTCAAAGAGGAACTGTGAATTCTTGTGGAGTGGAATTGAGAAGTACATTTGGCATACATCAGTGACTGTATATCATTCTTCTTCTGATCGATTTTGAAATAATCTTACTGCTGGATTTGGTACCACCGGACAACAAGATACAACAATTTTATTTATTGGCGGTCCGTCACGACCCTCTATTTGCCATTAAGCTTTTTAATTTCCATCCCTGGAGAATTGCAAGGACTAGCAAGCACTTGTCGTAGAATTCCCTGTTCAATTATTTTTTCAATATTTGGTTTAATTTCTTCCTCAGCCTCTTTTGTAAGTCTATGCTGTCTATTTCTTTGTCAGTGAAATCCCATAAATCTTCTTTGACAGTGTGTTTTAAATCCAGAGACTGGTAATCTTTTGTTAAGAATGGGTACAACTTGGGGCCGTGGCTTGGCCTCTGAGCGGAATGGCTGCCTAATTTCGCAGCTCCGCCGACCGAGCACAAAATCCGGCAATAATCCAACTTTTTAACGCTGTATCTCGGACGTGCCGGGGACCGGAGCTTATTACGATCCTCCGCGCTGTCCTCCTGCTGAATTAGAGCCGCAGTGTCCAAAACTGTGCGGCTGACGCTGCGGGACAATCGGAGCCGTGGTGCGGCCTAATACAATCAGCGAGACCGGGGACTCAATTGACGGCTGACCCGCGAGAGGTGTGTGCTGACGACCAGTGGTGGAACGGCGCTGGACTCAGCTGTATAAGAAATGTAGAGCGGGAGCTGAAAACCGCTATAAGACCACCTGAGAGTGATCTGCCAAAGAGGATACGGCTGTGTTTGTGTCTGTGGTGCCAGGGATTGGAGCGCAAACGTTCTCCCGCGATGAGACTGCGAGGCCCCCAATGACGCCGTAGACAGATGGAAATTGCTAAGATCGGGCATCAGAAGGTACCCAAACGAAGTGTATTCAACATTAAAACACTGCAAAATTTGAAATATTGACAATTGCGACACCCAAGGCACAGAGGAGTCTGATGTGTTTGGAAAACGGGGTGTACGTAACTGGCTGAGTACACAGAAACGGGCCGCCATTTTGGGACGGAGTGATAGGCCCAGCGAATCCGCGTTTTCTGTCCAGATATATCCTGTTCTCTGGAGGAGGATGTGGTGTGGCCCGCACAGCCAAAAGGTAATAGTGTGCAAGTGAGCCTGGGAGAAATGCTGGCGCCAAAAGATGTGACGCAGCTGTGAGAAACATACGAGGAAGCTAGTGGAGGGGAGCGAACCGCAATTGCAGTTAAGGGGCTGTGCGCGTCGGAACTATACTCCTTTAGGCGGATGGTAGAACATATGCATATACATGAGGTGACTGCCAGGCCCCTAGTACAGAGCCAATAACTGGGACTTTGGAGGACGCGATCGCGTTGTGCATCATGCTATACATTGAACGTGCATGACTTCATCTGACTTCCTGCAGGATTGTAGTGTGGCTCCATAGACTCTGGGGGACTGTGAAGGTCCGCACTGCCTATGTGCGCATGATATAGTGATTCCACGGTGCTGAGCCCTGATGCCTGCTGAAGCCGTAGGGATTTGAAACGCATCAGCGTTGGATTAGCGGCTTCTGTGACTCTGATGTAACTCAAGAGTCTGATGCAACAAAGAGATGGCATCACATCTGTAGTACGTGGCGGCAGCGTCTGGGTGCGACTCTGCGGGGAGACCACCAATGCGTCCGAAGGGCAGAGACTGGGTGCTGTGTGAGATTCCCTGCTGACGCGAGCTGGGCTGAAGTCGCTGGTTCTGTGCTGATTGGTCCTGCTGAGAAACAGTCTTAGTAACCGGAGGAAGTGTGGACTATTGCAATCTAAACTACTAGAAGTGCGATTGTGAAGGTGCTGCTATGGGAAAGTCGGACACATGCCAGCCTAAAATAACTTTTGATAAGAAAACGCAGTAGCCGCCTGGCCCAGAACAAATAGACTAGGATGTGGTGGGTGAAGGCGCAAATCAAATACCGGCTGAGGACATTAGATCCATGTTCCAAGACTTGAAAACGAGCCTGCAGGGCATAGACACTAAAATGGACAACTTGGCCTCTCGGATGGATGGAATCACGCGACGAATGGATAAACAAGAAGGCTGGGTGAGCGTGTTAGAAACGCGGATCACCGAAATGGAGGAGGGACAGACGGAGCTCGATAAGAAAGTATGAGGTATGGATAAAGTACTGGCCCTAATCCAACAAAAGAATGAGGATTTGGAAGCGAGGTCGCGACGGAACAATGTACGCATAACGGGAGTGGAGGAGTCCACAGACATTTCGAACATGGAACGCTATATTGAGACAATGATGAAAGATCTGTTTGGAGATGGCTTGTCCCCGATGTTCTTGATTGAGAGAGCTCACAGATCCTTAAGGCCCAGACCTAAACCGGGGGCTTCGCCCAGGCCGATATTGTCCAGGATCCTAAATTACAGGGATCGGGACACAATACTACGCATGGCAAGGGAAAAGGGTAAGATTCAGTATCATGGAAATGACATAGCTATGTATCTGGATTTTACCTTGCAGGTGCAAGCAGCCCGCAGGGAATTTATACCAGCGAAAAATATTTTTCAACAACCAGGCACCAAATATGCGTTAATATACCCAGCGAAATAGAGAGTGCAGGGCCCTGGCAGACCTACCTTTTTTGTGGATGCAAAGGTAGCGCTCCAATATGCCAAACAACTGGCCAAAGATCAGAAACAACAGGCGAGTCCGGAGGAGCGGGAGTCAGCTGACAGGCTAAGTGACATTGAATAGTATGTATATCTTGGTAAAGTATTGAAGTCTAGAAATGTGGGGGTAGTAAAGTGGTTGCTACGGCGCACACCTAAATATCGATAAAGGATGCTTTCATGTAAATTGGGAAGGGATTACAATATGAAGTAGAGATTAAATTTCCACACTAGCTGCATAGCTCAACTCGATCGGGTGGGTCCTTGAGATCCACAGGTTATGTCAGCGCTCGGTCACCCTGTCACGAGAACAGGGGAGGACGGTGGCCATCCTGCGTACCCTCTGGGATGACTCTCATTGTTCAGACGATTTTTATGTTATTGGTTTTGGTTGTGGTAGGGAGGTGGGTGGTGGGGTGGGGGATTACACGACCTGATTGGGGGGTTGGTGTGGGTGGGCTGGGAGGGAAAGTGAGACTGGGGTTTTGCATGAAAAAGCTGGGTAGGAGGGGGTTCAAATGCAGAAGGAGACTCTATATGTGCATGCAGTTTGGGGTTGGAAGTGCCTGATTATGTTGATGTGGAAAGAAGATGAAACACTAAAGTTCATAGTATATGATTTGTACCCATTATGTGTAAGGACAAACTTATCACTGCCTAAATTGGTATGGATGCGCGGACTACCTAGAAGAGGTGCTGTGATGTACGCATGTGTAATGAGTATGTTGTTTGGAATGTATGTAAGAACAAGCCGTCATTTGCCTGACACAATAAGACTAAGTGTTAGGGATTATATACAAGACCCTGAGCTGCTGTGAAGAACATTACATGTATTTCATGGAACATACGGGGGATGAATGATCGTAGAAAGGCGAGACTTGTACATTCCTACTTGTTGCGAAAGGAAGTGGATATCTGTCTGTTACAAGAAACTCATTTGGCCACAGATAAATCACCAGTGTTCAAGCATAGTAGATGGGGAGAAATAGCGGAGGCCCCTTACTCAAACTATGCCACGGGGGTGGCGATATTAATCCGTAGAGGTCTACAATGGCAAACCCACAGGAAAATAGTATATCCGGAAGGCAGATTTATATTGCTTCTGGGTACGTTGTGTGGAATGCAAATACTGCTTGTGAATGTATACTGCCCTAATACGGACTCCCCTAAGTTTTTTCTGAATCTATGGCATCAAGTACAGACATGTGGCTCAGCAGCTGTGCTTTGGGGAGGTGACTTTAATGTAGTAATCTCCACTACACTTGACAGACAGGGGGTTCCTCGCGAGCACCACCCCAGGGCGGCAGAGATGTTGGGGGATATCATATCGGAAGCCGAATTGGTAGACTCATGGAGGGCCCTGCATCCGGGTATTCGGGCGGGCACGTGAAATGCATGGTCGAGACTAGACTATTGGCTATTGTCCAGAGACCTGCACGCTAGGGTGATGGAGACAATGCATCTTCCGAGGTCACTATCTGATCACGCGCCTGTAGGTGTGACAATTGCCATACCACCACAATATGTGCAGCCGTTCAGCTTGCGATTTCCCTCCCGGGCACTACTTGACCAGGTGTTTCGCGAGGAGCTCCACGGTAAGATAACGGAATATTTTGAGCTTAACGAAGACTCAGTAGAATCGCCGGGCACACTATGGGAGGCTTGCATGGTGGTGACGAGGGGAAACTGCTTGGCTCTCAAAACAGGGGTACTAAGGTCCATCAGGGACACACTGGACCGATTAGAGAGGGACCTAGCGAGATTAGAAACTGCACTTACAACAGCACCATCGGCTTCCACACCAGCGGAATTCAGGGCGAAACTCACACAGTTTCAAGAAGAGGCAGAGAGAGAGGCAGCCTTTCTTAACAAATATGCACAGGCTAGGAGGTACGGAGAGGGGGGTCAGAATATATTACTGAACTACGGGATGCAGAATATAGAATGGCTATAACGCCACCGGACATATTGTACACGATGACTGAATACTACAAATCGCTGTACACCTCTCGGGTAGTGCCGGAAGAGAAGGCGATAACGGAATATTTGGAAACGATCACTCTGGCGTGGTTTAATGACGGGGCGAGAAAATACATGGACCTCCCGATCACAGCAGATGATATACGAGAAGTCATTGCAGGCATGCCCGCTGATAAGGCCCCAGGTCCGGATGGACTAACAGCGGCCTTCTATAAGGAGTAGGTAGATATAATTGCGCCTAGATTGCACAAGGTATATATGGAATCAATTGAGACAGGAATTCTGCCACCAACACTAAGGGAGGCCATGATAATAACCCTTTTGAAGCCAAATAAGGACCCGACCTACCCTGACTCATACCGCCCTCTCTCGTTAATTAATTTAGATGCTAAAATTTATGCTAAATTACTAGCGGATAGAATGAAGCCTATGTTACCCCAAATTGCGTTGTCTGATCAATCGGGTTTTCTGCCAGGTAGGTCAACCTCTCTCAATTCAAGAGTACTGTTCGGGTTACTGCACTATTTAGATCCTAAGGTGCAGGGGGCTGCCGCCTTATTAGATGCTACTAAGGCTTTTGACTCTCTTGAGTGGAGATTCTTGTTTGTCTTATTCACACGTATGGGGTTCAGCCCTCTTATTTATCCAGCAAATAGGGATAATATTGCGCTCTTTGGAGTGGGAATAGTTATTTTTACCCTCCCACTATCCAACGCTTTCCCTACTGTTGCACTATCTGGAGTTGGAATAGTAATGTTTACCTCTACGCTATCCAAAGCTTTCCCTACTGTTGTACTCACTGGAGTGGGAATAGTAATTTTTACCCCTACGCTATCCAACGTTTTCCCTACTGTTGCACTCTCTGGAGTGGGAATAGTAATTTTTACCCCTACGCTATCCAACACTTTCCTTACTGTTGCACTCTCTGGAGTGGGAATAGTAATTTTTACGCCGAGGCTATCCAACGCTTTCCCTACTGTTGCGCTCTCTGGAGTTGGAATAGTAATTTTTACCCCTACGCTAGCCAACCTTTTCCCTACTGTTGCACTCACTGGAGTGGGAATAGTAAATTTTACCCCTAGGCTATCCAATGTTTTCCCTACTGTTGCACTCTCTGGAGTGGGAATATTAATTTTTACCCCTACGCTATCCAACGCTTTCAATTCTGTTGCACTCACCGGAGTGGGAATAGTAATTTTAATTTCTATGCTATCCATCGCTTTCCCTACTGTTGCACTCTTTGGAGTGGGAATAGTAATTTTTACCCTCCCACTATCCAACGCTTTCCCTACTGTTGCACTCTCTGGAGTGGGAATAGTAATTTTTACCCTCTCACTATCCAACGCTTTCCCTACTGTTGCACTCTCTGGAGTTGGAATAGTAATGTTTACCCCTACGCTATCCAACGTTTTCCCTACTGTTTTACTCACTGGAGTTGGAATAGTTATTTTTGCCACTACGCTATCCAATGTTTTACCTACTGTTGCACTCTCTGGACTGGGAATAGTAATTTTTACCCCTACGTTATCCAACGTTTTCCCTACTGTTGCACTCACTAGAGTGGGAATAGTAATATTTACCCCTACGCTATTCAATGCTTTCCCTACTGTTGCACTCACTGGAATGTGAATAATAATTTTTACCCCTACGCTATCCAACGCTTTCCCTACTGTTGCACTCTCTGGAGTGGGAATAGTAATTTTTACCCTCCCACTATCCAACGCTTTCCCTACTGATGCACTCTCTGGAGTGGGAATAGTAATTTTTACCCCTACACTATCCAACGCTTTCCGTACTGTTGCGCTCTCTGGACTGGGAATAGTAATTTTTACTCCTACGCTATCCAACAATGTCCGTACTGTTCCGCTCTTTGGAGTGGGAATAGTTATTTTTACCCTCCCACTATCCAACGTTTTCCCTACTGTTGCACTATCTAGAGTTGGAATAGTAATGTTTACCCCTACGCTATCCAACGCTTTCCCTACTGTTGTACTCACTGGAGTGGGAATAGTAATTTTTACCCCTACGCTATCCAATGTTTTCCCTACTGTTGCACTCTCTGGAGTGGGAATAGTAATTTTTACCCCTATGCTATCCAACGCTTTCCCTACTGTTGCACTCTCTGGAGTGGGAATAGTAATTTTTACGCCTACGCTATGCAACGCTTTCCCTACTGTTGCACTCTCTGGAGTGGGAATAGTAATTTTTACGCCTACGGTATCTAATGCTTTCACTACTGTTGCGCTCTCTGGAGTGGGAATATCAATTTTTAACCCTACGCTATGCAACGTTTTCCCTACTGTTGCTTCTTTGAAGTTGGTATATTAATTTTTACCTCTACACTATCCAATGTTTTCCCTACTGTTGCACTCACTGGAGTGGTTATATTAAATTTAACCCTCTCGCTATCCTACGGTAACAATATTGTATATGTTTATACAATGTTTTGTTAAATATATATATATATATATATATATATATATATATATATATATATATATATATATATATATATATATATATATACATATATATATAACCCCCCCCCTCATTGTCAATTCCAGTCTATCTCTTTTCCTTCCCTTTTTTTATATATATTTGCACTGGGGTTTACTCAAATTAGAATGGATTAGTTTATGTTCCATTTTGAGTTTAACACGGGGTATCATGGTGTTATCAGCACATGTAGAACATTGGCATAGAGATCTACCAGACGGGGTGTTAATCAAGGAGAGCAATAGGGCTGCCATCGCTATTCGATGTCCCTCATAATATAATTAGGACGGACAGGGTTGCCATCATTTAAAGATGTCCCTGCAGGATTGATAATAGTATTTATTTTGGTCTTTATGGTTCTTGTATTTATACTGCATTTTTGCACAGAGTGTATATGTTTACAGATTTTACTTCTTTTAATGTGTGTATAGGGTAAAACATTTTTAAGATATAACAATTAATTTTGTATTGGAAGTTTTTAAGTATTTATACTTTTAGAACTAAAAATGCCTATTTTGCATAGAATGGAAAGTCTTACAATTTGTACGACATTGCACTTTACACTTTGCACTTTATATACTAGACTGTTCAGACCATAACTATGCATTTAAGCAGATACAATCCCGTGTCTAACCATCTCAAATGTAAATGAATCACCATTTTTTTATGTGTATTCTAAGTATGAGGATTATGAAAATGGCAGCTATGCTCTCAAAGATATATAACTAAACCGTAATAGTATTTCTTCTATGTTCACTATTATCGCATGGTGTGCACTACCAATTTAAAAAACCAGGCTTGTAGGGTAATGTGTGACTGTGAACAAGGGTAACCGCCCGAAACGCATCAGTCTCGTTTGCTGCCTTTGCCTCAATAAAGAAAGAACTTGCCTTGATTTTGGGACTCGTGTCGTCTTCTGTGTCTGGGGCTCCAGATTTCATTTGTCATGCTTTGTCATGCTTACCGCCGAAACGCGTCAAGCAGCCTAAATGAGTGAATAAACTTATTTGGAATCATCTATTTCACGGAGTCAGTGCCTTACTTGCATGAGAAAGTTTGGAGTGTTCCAGATATATATATATATATATATATATATATATATATATATATATATATATATATATATATATATATACTAATATAATAAAGAGTGAGAGCCCAAACCTTTGAGGCGGGTAATTTCAGGAACCACAGCACCAATCACAACACCCAATACAGCGTTGGAAAGGGCAGTTGCAGCAGAAGGACAGAGGCTATGCAGACGCCCACCATATGTATGTAAAGTATCGCACCCAGGCAAACAATATAACTACTGGCACAGATTAGATGGCAAACAAAATAAAATTGATGATTCACAACTGAATTAGCATATAAAGTACATTTTAATAACTTTCATAAAAAAAGTCATGAATAAAATATTGACTTAATGATAAAACACAATAAAAAAGATTTTTAAGTTCATTATTACAAATACAAAAATTTAGTGTAGAGTATGATATTGGTGAGGGATGGATTCCTGTCATATTGTTTGCCTGGGTGCGTTACTTTACATACATTGTTAACCCTGACCCAGGAACTTTATCCGTATCAGGGAGTCCTTGTTCTCTGCACATTGACGCCCACCTTATACATTTAAAAGGTAAAAGGACCGTGCCAGCAAAGTAGTCCCTTGTGGGCGTCTCTGTGTTGTGCTGTGGGCATGTGCTGGGGTCGTGTGGTACGTTCCGCCCTTCATGCCATGTCTCATATTGTGTGCTAATCCCACCCTGCTCCCTTTAAATACCTCTGCACCCCATATTCATAACCCACTCTTACTCCTTAACATACCCCAACACCCTTAAACACTAACCCATCTTAACCCTATAAATATACCCTGTACCCCAAAACCCAAACCTATCCCTAAACCCTAAAAATACCCCTGTACCCCAAAACCCAATACTAGCCCTGATTCCTATAAATACCCCTGTACCTCAAAACCCAACCTACCCCTGAACCCTAAAAATACCCCTGTACCCCAAAACCCAAACCTAACCCTGAACCCTAAAAATACCACTGTACCCCAAAACCCAAACCTAGCCCTGAACCCTTAAAATACCCCTGTACCCCAAAACCCAAACCTACCCATGAAACCTAAAAATACCCCTGTACTCCAAAACCCAAACCTAGCCCTGAACCCTAAAAATATCCCTGTACCCCAAAACCCAAACCTACCCCATAACCCTTAAATGCCCCTGTACCGCAAAACCCAAACCTAGCCCTGAACCCAAAAAATACCCCTGTACCCCAAAACCAAAGCCTAGCCCTGAACACTTAAAATACCCCTGTACCCCAAAACCCAAACCTACCCCTGAACCCTAAAAATACCCCTATACCCCAAAACACAAACCTAGCCCTTAACCCTAAAAATACCCATGTACCCCAAAACCCATACCTATCCCTAAACCCTAAAACTACCCCTGTATCCCATAACCCAAAACTATATCTTAACCCTTAAAATACCCAAACACACCAAAACATATACCTCAGTACCCCAAAACGTATACCCCTATACCCATACTTACCTTATCCAAACATTTAAAAAAAACATGCTTTTACCATTCATGCTTTTACAACGAATTTCGTTGTAAATGTATACGTGGTAAAAGCATATAAAATGTAATGCCATGCGTTATAATGGCATTTTGGAGTCATTGTACTTTCGTAATGAAAGTATGCGGAGTGATGGTATGCGGAAAGAAAGTTGCAGAATAATGGGTGTTTACCCTCCCCCGGTAAGTACATTGGTGGCACAGCGGCCCCCATCTCCAGCAACATACTCATATTTTTTCACCACCCATTTGAAAAATGCACAGGTCTCTCTCATTGATGGCCAGCACCGACATACACTTTTAGACACACCTCCCGCCACAAGTTCTAGAATTGTGAACTTTAGAGCTGGGGAGCTATGTTCGAATCTTGGCATCAGCTCAACATCCTGTGATTCCAGGCAAATCGCTTTGTCTCCCCGTGCCTACTACAAATGAATTTGTTCTTCTGTACTGTAAATTGTGCTCATGCCATGTTGTCGAGTTCACGCTATGTAATATTGCAAGGAAAAATAAAGTAGGGAAACTCGAGTTCACACACTACTGAACGCGTACTCCTAAGTGCATCAGCAGTGCACTGTGAATCGGAGCGTTTCACAGGCCTGTCACAGATAAGAAATGCTATCAAAACTAAATCCTACAAAACAATATACTACTGGCCGGCAGCACTTCATACCCGGACGACGTCGGGACGGGCTGCTAGTATATATATATATATATATATGTATGACTTTTTTTTTAATTTTAAAGTTACATTAATTATTTCATAATTTTACATTTATTTAATTATTTTAAGTATGTTTAAATTAATTATATTTATATTATATTACTTTTAAATTAATTTTAAGACATTTAAAAAATTCGATATTTTGACAGTCTATATTTTTTACAATTGATATTTTGGAGTCGATATTTTTGTACTTACCTATTTGTAGATAGCCAGTCAATATTCTGGCATTCTATATTTTTACCTCGATATTTTTGTAGGTCGAAAGTTTGTCTGTCGATATTATGTCAGTGATCCATTTTAACTTGTGGGTTTTATTGAATAACCAGAATTAACCACGATGAATTTTAGCTCGCAAATTAGATGGGCAAAACTCAAAGATGTAAATAATGTGGAAATTCCATTACGTAATAGGTATTGTACCAATACTGATTTTAACTTTAAGCCAGGCACACAACACCAGTATGAGCTTTTTAATATCATGGATTTGTTTAAACCATCAAATGTACAACATTTTAATGAAATGAATTATGCAACTTTAACGTATGGTCAAGAAGTTTATTGTTTATCTCCATTGTAGATACTGTCACGTGATGCACTTTAAATTCTACACTGTCACTTTAAAAACTGAAACTTACCTTACCTCATTGTCATGTGAATAAGCCTCTCCGGAGGTGAAACGTTATGGCGGGTTGCAACAAATGCCGTGAAATGCCGTGAAACAAATAAAAATATCCAGCACTTATCTTGGTGGTCCGTGTCTGCGTTGTTATGTTTCAATACAACTGGGAAGAAGGAACTGACTTCAGACGTGAAGGTTCAACGGGGAGCAAAATGAATAATTAACAACAGTGATTATTCACTGTATCAAGGTATGCAGCTATGAACAACATCTTACAGCCATGGGCATCAGGCAGTTCTTCCGGAAGCTGAAGCTCCGCGCCTTTTTTGAAAGACAAGACACCACAATGACACAAGGGAAACCAATGAGACTGGTCTACGACCCAAATCAACATTCATGCCTCCACCTTCCAGTATACCTGTAGAAATCATTGCTGTCGAGCAGGCCGCCTACAAAGAAGTAGAGAAAACTAATCAAACAGAGACTTACAACAACCTATCTAAAGAAGAAAGGGCAGCACTAAAACCCTCCGAGACAACGACAACATTACCATCAAACCCGCCGTCAAAGGCGAAGGGATTGTGATACAGGACACCCAGGCTTACCGAGCGGAGTGCCAGAGACTCCTCGATGACAACCGCAATTACAGACGCCTCGATGGTGACCCTTCCAATCAACTTAAGCTAGCAATCACCAACCTGGTGACCACAGCGGCAAACAACAACCACATCTCCAAACAGGAGGCTACCTTCCTCTGCAAGAACAAGCCAGAATACCGTACTTTTACACAGTACCTAAGGTATACAAGGAAACGAGACCACCCCTGGGACGACCGATTGTCTCAGGCTGCAACTCACTCCTAGAGCCCCTCTCAAGGTTCTGTGACTTTTTTCTTAACCCTCTAGTACAGGCTGCAATCACTTACATCAAGGACACCAAACATCTCCTGTCCCTCCTTCAAGACCTGGATTTTAATCCCACAACCCAGTTACTTGTAGGACTGGACATTGAAAGCCTGTACACAAGCCTGCCCCAAGGCGACACCCTCAAGGTCTTAGAAGAAACTCTGACCAACTCACATTGGGAACACACCACACCAAGAGAATTTGTCCTAGACTGCGCAAGATTGGCATTAAAAGAAAACTTTTTTTAATTTGAGGGAACATACTATCTCTAGACAAACGGAACGTCCATGGGCAGTATTTTTGCTCCCAGCGTGGCGGGACTATACGTCTACCACCTGGAACAGTCACACATCCTCGAGCCAAACAACCCTTTCACGGAATCAATACTTTTCTGGCGTCGATACATTGATGTCGTCCTTATGATATGGGAAGGCTCGGAGGAGTCCTTGAAGAACTTCCTGACCTGGTTCAACACATGTGATCCCTACCTATGCCGCCAATGGTAAACTGTCAACCACCACGTATTACAAACCCACGGCAAGAAATTCACTACTGACCTTTGAAAGTTTCCACCCAAGACCACTAAGGTAGAACCTGCCCTATGGCCAATTTCTATGCATAAGGCCCAATTGCAGCAGTAAGGAGGACTACAACACACAGGCCACAGACCTTTCCCACAGACTACAACAATGGGGCTATCCAACAAGGATCATCAACAGGACCAAGAAACGGGCAAAGAACAATAATAAAGACGCCCTCCTGGAAACACCGGCCTGTCAAGAAACAACAACACCATTGACCTGTGTAACCACGTACAACCCTATCTCCAATACAGTGGCTAAAATCATTGAGAAAAATTGGAGAATCATCAACCCGGGCAAACAAGACAGGGACCTTCCTCTCTTCGCCTGTAAAAAATCGAACAGCCTACGGGATCAACTCATCTCTACACGGCCGAGAACCACGGAAACCACCATCAACCCTACACTACATCAAGTGTGGAACCTCCCTAAAGTCACAGGTCACTACCCCTGTGGCGACTGCAGTATCTGCCATCTCACATCACATACCAAAACCCTCAATCTGGAAACCGGAAAAACATGGCACCAACACAAGCACATGAACTGTAATTCAACCAACCTAGTATACTTGATTGAGTGCCCATGCCAGCTATTGGGGATGACCACGAGAAAAGTACGCACCAGAATCACTGAACACAGAAGTACGATTCGGTGTAAGAAGACTATCAGCAAACTCACAGACCACTTCCTTAGGCTTGGACATACCACCAATGACCTCAGATGGACAGTAATTTAACAGATCCCTGTCCACCCTAAAGACAATGAGAAGCAGCTACTGTCCAAAGAACAACGCTGGATCTACAGATTGTCAACCCACTTGGAGGGACTGAATGAAAATATTCCGTGGAACAGCCTCAGCAGATGAGGCCCCCCTTCTGTCAACACCCGACACACCATTTCCACTCTCTCAGTGCCATCTCACCAACAGGGCCCGCGCAGGGCCTGGGATGACCATGCCCTGTTACATGTCCCAACACCAAAGGTCCTCAGTGCGACATACTGGCTCTAAAACCTAAGTGGTGACAAACTCACTCACATGCCTTCTCTAAATGCGCTAAACCATCACTCTGTGGGATGACATCAGATCCCGCCCACTGATGCCCTGTGAACCTTACTGCACCCGGCAGGGCACTTAAACTCCACGGCCCGCTTGGACCCACTACACTGTGCCAGGGTATACACCCACACAAGACGATTATGACACCGCCGTGTCCCTTCCCTGAAGAGCACGTGTACCCCCCCATGTGTAATCCCCCTGCACATTCTCATGAGCCCCCACACAGTGAGTTCATCACCTCCATTCATGGCAGGACCATATGCAGCAACATCACTGCACATTAGCGTACGTTACCTCCTTAGCCCCGCCTAGTTGCCGCTTTACATTTAAATACAGAGGGCGCCCCTCCATTATGGTGCACAGTTGGAGCGCGACTCCCCTAAATGGGTTAGAACTCTCCTAGATAACCGCACGCGCAAGTTAGCAATTTAGACATTCACTTGCACCATGAAAATAAATAGAGAGAGCGCTTCATACACCGGCATGCGAGTCTTTCTTCTATTTCCTCTACCACAGGCATCTCCTCGAGACAACAAGAAGCTGAACATGCCCGTGACACGTGCCTAGGCCAGAACACCTGACACAGCTAACAAGCAACACCTGGCGCTTTCCACAGGTATTTAAGCGCTCTCTACACTGAAGCTCACTTCTCATGGAGCCTCTGCCCGGACAGCAGGTTCATTGCGTGCCCACTGATATCGCGCAGTAAGTACCTGAACTCGACTTTGCTAACGGTACAGCCACCATTCATGCTGCCCCCGGCCGTGTCTGTGTGTGCTGTAAGCAACTCCATTTTTAATGTTTTTTCTTCCTTTACCACTGTTTCTGCCAACTCTGGTTACATTACTTAGGCCTAATTTCACATATAATAATGCATATTGTGAGACCGGACACACTTTCACTGCCCGCCACTGACGGCAACACTACCGCCTTGTCCGTGGTCACCTCTAGGCACCCAGCGCGGCATCACTAAATGCTTTTAGCCCGCTACAAGGAGCCTTTACTTAAATGTTATATCTGTCCTTTTTTACCCCCTACAGGTACAACTCGAGAGGAAACACCTCTTGCACATATAAGCACCGTAGCATGTGCTTTACACACAGGGCACTGACAAACTCATATTAACCCCTGTAACACCTTACACCTATAAGGTCTTGACGAAAGCCAGTAGAAGAAAAGGCCTGGCTGAAACTAGTTGACCGCACTGGACGTCGGAGGCCATAAGCCTACTGTGCACGTCCGATAGCCTTTGTTTTTATTGACTGCCTGGGGCCCACCATTAAAACAGTCTTTGGGACATCCAGGACAGTATTTTAAACCTCACTCAGAGCACACTCACAGCACCCTCACAAACCAAAAAAACCCTCTCCGCAGAAATCTGGCGTCGAAGCACACCTGAGGTACACTTGGTACCTCAAGTGGGGCCCGATGATGAAGCATGCCACCAACTAGGCTGGTGGGTGAGGGCCTTCATAAAACCTAATGGTTTTCCTTCACCCGCAGACATACAAACAATTTAAACCAGAGCTAGTTTTCATTGATTGCTAACATATAAACTGGGGAAACGGACTAGCTTCTCTAGTTCTCCTCTCTCTTTTTGCCAAAGTGAGTGACCATCTCAGATAAATTGTACCAGATGCCTGG
Source organism: Lissotriton vulgaris (assembly GCF_964263255.1). NCBI lineage: Eukaryota > Metazoa > Chordata > Amphibia > Caudata > Salamandridae > Lissotriton > Lissotriton vulgaris. Next base: position 14,449 of record NW_028251825.1, on the reverse strand, counting down.
AGCAGTTATGACAGCCACATTCACGTTATTTTATTATCAAATAATTAAGAAAGCCCTCCAAAGGTGTTTTATTTTGTTGCATTAATTTTGAAGGTAGCAAACATTGGGACAAAACTGTAAAACTTAACAGGCAGCAATTGATTCTCAGAGCCACGAGTAAATACAGATTTAGCAAGAGTACAAGCCCTAACATGTCATACAATTTGACCAGGATGGGCTCTATGCAGGAAAACAAAACAGTGCTGGAAAACCCATCCTGTACTGAAACTGTAAAATATTAAGAAGGTGAGCATGGTCACAGAAAAAAACAATTATTACTTTAATATACTATTAAAATGTAAAGAAAGAACATAGTGTTATTTGCTGCCCCACCGTTTCATCACTGAGTCCTAGGCAGTGGGAACACACACAAGCAAAAACTGCAGTGGCAGCACACAGGCACACATACAAGCACAGACAATACCTGCCTGGGGCCAGGCAGCAGGCTTCCTGAAGTAGGGCCAGGCGGATCCCAGCTAATAGTTCCTGAGGTTGTGCACCACTCCACGGCTTGCTGGTCAATAAGGCCTCGAGGAGAGCAGGCCTGGAATTTCTCTTTACAGTCATGGCTTGATTTGAATTGTCTTTCCACTATCATCACTATGTACGCTCAAGGGGGTTTGGGGGGCAGCCGAGCCGTGAGGTCTGCCCCCCGGGCAGATTTGGGAGGGGGAGGGGGGTGAGAGCGGCCATTTTGCCGCGTTTGGCTGCCTAGGGAGTAGCCCAAAGGCAGCCCAAGTTGGTAAAAGCAGCCCAAGGGGTATTTAGGGGTTGCCCGCGCTATCCCAGCCACCATTTTAGGTACAGGTGACCTGGTGGCTGGGAGCGTGGTAGATAGAGGGTTTTTGTCAGAAGTTTTTTGTTGTGGTTTGTGGGAGTGTGGTTTGCGACAAGAGCTTACTTTAGTGAGTACTGATGGCGTCCATCAGCGATATTCGAGTGTTGTATGCCATCCGCCTGCTGAGTGAGGCAGGGTGGATGGACCTCATGGTAGGCCCGCAGGGATTGGCGCGCCTGGCACGGAGCGCGTCTGCGGGCTTGGCGGTGGCTGTGCTTGCCTGCTCGCCGCCACGCAAGACAGCACGTCTCCATGTGGGTGAACAGGGCCGCGCAGATGCCAGGGGCGCGGCCCTGGTGGGGGCAGAGGTATCGGTAAATGTGGGGGCTGGGACGCGGGCGAGGAGCGCTGCTATCGGCTCCTCGCCGCAGCCCCAAGTGTCGACAGGAGGGTGGTCCAGGGGTGGGGTAGCGGGCGGGAGGAGGCCGCAGACGGGGAGCGTGCCCAGCGGGGAGGCGCGGCAGCAACGCGAGGAATGCGACCGTCCCGGTCCCTCTGGGGTGGTCAATGTGGCCACGTGTCTGAGCGGGGCCTCGGGGAAGGCAGCCAAGCGGGCAGGGAAGGAGGCGGGTGAGAGGTTGAAGCAGTGGGCGGGTGGGAGGCGTCTTCACATCGAGGCACGAGTGGCGGGTAGCTGCACAGGCGAGGTGGGGCGGCAATACAGGAGCGTGGATCCCGAGGGGGGACGGGAGTAAAAGGGCTGCTAAGAAGGGAAGGCCCGCAGGGCTCTGGGCAGGGAAGGAGACAGGAGAGCCCCTCGCCCATCAGGCAGGGGTCTACTTTGGACAGGGGGGAGGGGCAGGCGAGGGGGCAGGAGAGGGACTCCGGGGGGACCCAGAGTGGGGCGGGGTACGGTGGTAGGGGAGGGGAGGAGGTGGGGTTGGGCACAGGTATGCGTCAGGAGGCAGGAAAGTGGATAAGGGCCCGGTGGGCATCCGGAGGTAGGGGGGAGCAAGAACAGGTGAAGGGGACTTCTCCTTTGTTGTTGGAGTCAGGGGAGAGTGAGAAGGAGTGAGAGGGTCTGGATGTTTTCAAGTCTTGGGGGGAGGGGGTGCGGGAGGCGTGGAGTACGTCTGGGGGCAGGGTGGGGCGTGAAGGGGAGGTGGCAGGTCCGTCGTGGAGGTGCGGTGAGGCTGGGCGTTTGAGGGGGGCAAGGGGGAGGGGACTGGATGTTGGGGGGATTCATCAGATGACGGGGGCAGGGGTCAGGTGGGTAATATGGAGCGAGAATGAGGAGGCCACGGGGAGCAAGGGGATGGCCAGGGGTCGGGGGGAGAGGGGGCGTTGTGGGGGGGGCCTCAGTTGGAGCAACCCGGCTCATCAGACCTACCTTTCATCTTGCAGCGAGGCAGCCGGCGAGGGGTTGTTGACTTGGCAGGGCTGGCCACGGCCCCGCGATGCGAAGGTGAAGGGAGGGCTGGGCCTCCCGCGCCGTGCCCGGAGTCAGCGAGGGATCACTGCGCGGCCGGCACATGAAGGCCTGAAGCGGGCTCGCCGACCCCTCCACCCACAGGGCCACAACGACTTGGGGAGGGTTGTATGGCATTACAACGCGGGCTTTTACCCCGCATGCAATTATAACGTGGGGATTACAACGAAAGTGGTTACAACGACTTTCGCTGGAGGGTGCTGGATAGTGGAATAGTTTAATTTTCTATTCCAACTCCAGCCCACGTTGACAGTAGGGAAGGTGTTGGATAGAAAATTAAACTATTCCCTATCCAACAGCGCCCTCCAGCGAAAGTCGTTGTAATAACTTTTGTTGTAATCCCCGCGTTGTAATGGCAGTGCAGGGTAATCCCCGCATTGTCATGGCTGTTCCCCCTTGGGGAGCAACGACGGACGAGGAGCACCTCCATGGATGGTTTTTATGTGTTAAGCGGGGTGCAGGAGGGAGTGTCAGCCTCCGGCAGGGTGCAGTCAGCGCCGCCGGCCGGCCGGAGTTATGTGTTTGGTGGGGTGCAATTGATTGATGATGGGGACAGCTTGGAGTAAGGGGAGCTGAGGGATGGTGAGGGCGTAGGGGGTCCAGTAATATTGTTCGTAGTTTTTTGCTGGTGTCACGGGGCCTGGGGGAGCCGACGGCCTGGAACATTCTTGGGAGAGAACAGCGTCATTGGATCGGAGGGGTGAAGAGCGGCGAGCGGACTCCTTTGCACCAGGTAATGGCAGGGGTGCGGTGCGCATGGTCTCCATGGGGATTGGGGGGGAGGCTGGGGTTGGGAGAGATCGGCTGCGTAAGAGGAAATATGTGGTGGACCGGGGTGTGGGGCCGGACAACGCAGGGAAGGAGCCGAGTGTAGAGGGATTGGAGGGTCATAACAAGGAGGTGAAAGGCGCTGGCGGCGCAGGTGCGGGTGGTGCGGCGTGCGGGTCAGCCACGGCCGGGACGCAGTACGCGTGAGAAGGTGCGAAGCCAGAGAGCAAGGAGTTGAAGATTAAGCAGCTCCCCTACATGGGGGTGACGGAGCCGCTGGGGGCGCATTTGATGTTGTCCACGAAGGAAAAGATATGGAAAGGGGAGTATGTGGAGTTGTTGAAGCTGCTGCATCGGGAAGTACGGGCGAAGGAGGGTTCGAAAGAGGAGGAGTACGAATTGCAGAAGAGGCCAAAAGTTCCAACTGACGATAGAAAACTGGACTGCGGCGTTTTTAATTTTCGTGAGTGTTTATTGCAAGAAATTTCCGGAGCGGTCGGTGTCCTTGTTTAAATACATGGACGTCATCCGGAAGGCGCAGATCACGGGGGCGGATATGCGTTGGCGCAGTACGATGAGGAGTTTCCGGGCTCGGATGGCGTGGGATCCGGAGGCGAAATGGGGTGAGCTGGATGCGGATCTCTGGCAACATACAATGGGGTTGGCGGGGTCTGGCAAGACCATATTCACTGCCAGTGGTTTACCGATTATATATCAGCCCTTTCAGGGCCGTCCCACTTGCGGAGGGGTGGGGGTTGGGTTCAAAAACCAGTCTGGATCGATGGGGGCCTGTTGGGACTTCAATAAAGGGGCGTGCACCAGGGAACATTGTCTTTTCAAGCATGAGTGTTCAGGTTGTGGCAAATACGGCCACCCCATGGTGCGATGTTGGGGGGCCTCGGGCCACACCCAGGGGGCCAGAAGGGCCCGTCCGGGAGTGAGCAGTCGGGAAACACACAGCAGATGGGCAGTGTTAGAGGAGGTAAGGGTTCTGGGCCAAAGGGCTCGTACTCTGGTTAAGGTGGAACGCTTGATAGCGGCCCTGCAGAATTACCTGGACGAGGGGGCAGCGGATCGGTTGACGACGGGGTTTCAGGAAGGTTTTCATTTGGGCTATGCGGGACCTCGGCAGAGAGATGGGTGGACAACTTGCGGTCGGCCAAGGAGCACCCGGAGGTGGTGCAGTGTAAACTGGAGAAGGAGGTCAGTGAGGGCCGCATGGCGGGACCTTTTGATGATTGGCCGCTGGAGAACTTGATTGTGTCCCCCATCGGGGTGGTGCCCAAAAAAGAGGCAGGGCAGTTTCGCCTGATCCAACATTTGTCATGGCCGGAGGGCGAATCGGTTAATGACTACATTGATGAGCGGGAGACCACAGTGTCTTACTCATCGGTCGATGCGGCCATGGCCCTGGTGGTGGCGGCAGGGTCAGAGGCAAAAATGGCTAAGTGCGACATCAAGTCGGCTTTTCGGCTGCTTCCGGTTCACCCAGACGACTGGTGCCTACTGGGGATCCAGTTTAACTGCCGCTGGTATGTGGACAAAGCACTGCCGATGGGCTGCTCAATGTCGTGCTCGCTTTTTGAGTGTTTTAGTACGTTCCTGCAATGTTTTTTTACGGAACGGTCACCAAGGAGTTACGCACTACCTGGATGACTTTTTCTTGGTCGGGCCCCAGACTCCACGGACTGCCAGGTTGCGCAGGACAGGTTTTAGGAGCTCCTGGAGGACCCTGGGGTGCCATTGGCGCCGGAGAAGACAGTGGGGCCAGGCACGGCGCTGTCATTCTTGGGTATTGAGCTGGACTCGGTGGCGTTGGAGGCCCGTTTACCAGCAGACAAGAAGAATGTTTTGGAGATTCAGGTGCTGTTGGCGCACCTCAATTTTACGTGCAGAGTGGTGCGGGTCGGGCAGACATTTTGTAGGCATTTGGGCAGGGCATTGGCCGGACAGAGGCCCCCGCATCACCACGTGCGTTTGTCAGAGGCGTTCGCGTGGATTTGCGGATGTGGCAGTTTTTTCTGCAACATTTTAATGGGGTCCCCATGCAGCGGGGAGAGGACATGGTCTGGGATGTCCAGATTTTCTCGCACACGGCCGGCAGTGACGGTTTCGGGCTCTACTGGCATGGGAAATGGTGCGCGGAGCAGTGGACCCCGGAGTGGGCAGGGAGCGGGAGGAGCATAGCGTTCCTAGTGGTGGCGGTCTCGCTGTGGGGGGAGGTGTTGGCCCACAGGTGGGGGACGTTTCATGTGGACAACATGGCAGTGGTGCAGGTGGTGAATCGCCAGTCTGCCAGGGATGAACACGTTTTGAAGCTGTTGCGAGTATTTGTGCTGGGCTGCCTGCGTCATGACATTGCTTTTCACGCGGTGCATGTGCCCGGGATCAACAATGACATAGCTGATGCTTTGTCTCATTCGCAGTGGGGGAGATTCCGTGGGTTAGCCAAGGACGCGGATCCGGATCCGACACCCATGCCGCCGCAGCTGTGGTACGTAGGCAACACAAGATGTTGCAGCTGGTTCTAGGATCCTTGGCGGAGTCGATGAAGACGATGTATGTGTCAGCATGGGGGGAGTTCATGGCATCAGGGGTGCGTTGGCGGGCCCCGGGGAGAGAGAGGCAGGAAAATGTGATACAGTTCAAGTCAAGTCAAGTAAGCTTCAAATTATCAAATAAGCTTTATTCGATTTTTAAATTAAAAATCATGAAAGCATCGACAATACAGAAATACTAAAAAAAAAAAAAAAAACCATAGACATTTCATTTCATAGACACAATATTTCATAGACACAATAAAAAAAACCAAAAAAAAAACCATCATTCAACAATTATTGTGCGAAATTCAGTTACCATTAAAAACTTTAAGAGTTTGTCCTATGTAATGTGAGGGGAGCTCGGGTAAAAATCATATAAATCCCAAATGCGAATTGTGCCTTGTCTTTCACTTTCATTGGGGGTACAAACTCGTAAAAAGGGGGCAACATTGGTGTTTTTAAATTTAATAAGTACCAGATCCCCAGCAATGCATTTGGGCAGCGTCCCTAACCATCCCACCCTCCTGACACTCAAGATACCCCCGTCTAGCCCCGGCGGCAACGGTCTATTCTTTTTTAGCCAATAGATGGCCTTATTTAGCAAATCCTGCTGGGATTCGCGTGTTCCCTGGGTGAGGGCAGGGACCCCAGAGAGGACAGACACATACGGGGCGGCCTCAGGGGGCAGGTTGATATGTGGCATTCTTGCAAAGGCGGATCTAGCCACTGTATGGGTTTTTGGTACAGGTTTGACAAATACTTTGGGGCCTATTTGAATAGGTGTGCGTGATGGCTGTATTTGGATGGCCCCATTGCCAGATTTATACGTTTCGGGGGCGGTGGTAGGGTTAGGACAGACGCATGTGGCCATAATAGTAGCTGGAAGCGGGAGCTTTCTTATTATTGCCTCCATATTGGTCAGCCTTTCCCCTAAATCATTCATTTTTGTGACCAAGGGAAAGATGGTAGCAACCAGCAGTTGCTCAATTTTGGCCAATAAAGTCGTGTTAGGAGACAAAAGGGGGTCCTCTGGTTTGTCCGCGGCCGGGTCCTCGATAAATGCTATTGGATTAGCAAGTGATGGTATGATTGTATTGTTCCCAAAGTTAGTTTCAATGTCATGCTTCCATCTATTGTAGGAACCCAGGGGCGCGGCATTTACTTGGCTATGAGCTTTATCATCGGGCCATTTGCCTTAAGACAAAAAGAATCCACAGTTGGGGAGGTTATAAGATCAGGGGCGTACTTAGTACCGCACAGGGCGTTGAGGTCCTCCCATATGGACATCGTGTTTGTAATAGTTCAGAGAAAAGCCAAACAAAATATGAAAAATATTAAAGCACGATACCTCCCTCTGTGATGGAACCAAGTGGGGTGGCCCGTCCCGGCCTCCTCAGGCCTCGGAGGGCCACAGAGGGCCCGCCCTTTGCCCGGGCTTAGCCCCGCGTTTCGTCCCGCGTGCGTCCCGCGGGACAGAAACAAGCAGTGTGTTTATTAGGCAGGTAGGCGGGGCCGGCAGGGGAAGAGTACCAGCTGTTGATGGTCAAAGGGAATGCTGGTACTCGCAGTCCCCGGCCGCCGCACTCGCCGAATCCCCGGACACAGCAAAACAGGGGCAGACAGCAGCAAACAGTTCCCAGGTGGACAAACGGCTCCTCCGGTCTCTCAAAGGGTCAGAGTCCCGACCCGACCCACCTCGAGCCGCGAGTCGCACCCGCGAAGCGGGGGCGGCAAAAGGTAATAGCAGGCAGGAGGCGGGGCCGGCATGGGAAGAGTACCAGCTGTTGATGGTCAAAGGGAATGCTGGTACTCGCAGTCCCCGGCCGCCGCACTCGCCGAATCCCCGGACACAGCAAAACAGGGGCAGACAGCAGCAAACAGTTCCCAGGTGGACAAACGGCTCCTCCGGTCTCTCAAAGGGTCAGAGTCCCGACCCGACCCACCTCGAGCCGCGAGTCAAGTAAGCTTTATTTCGACAATTGTCATAAAAGCATGTTCCAAATATAAAATACATGTATAAACTTCTAATAATAAAACCATTTTAAAAACCACATATCAATTTCATAATAAATAGTTAAATAAAACAAAAAAAAACGTTAAAAAACGTCAAAAAACTGTACAAATGAGCAAAGTATTGTTCTTATGAGTGGCATCCAGCTTACAACATTAGGTACTGTATTATTCCTTCAAAAGTCGGGCTCTAATCGTCCATGCCCAGCCTAGGTATTTTGCCACTGCAATATACACAGACATATTAAGACTGGTACGTATAAGTCTGACTGCAGTTATTCCATCCCTTGTTCCCAATAACCTACACATCAGCTTTAGCCACTTCCGCCTTGGTGCTGCGTACATTGGGCACTCGAATAGAAGATGGCCTATGGTTTCATGAACACTTGGGCAAGCTGGGCAGGCCACCATGCCTCCACTAGACCATCTATTTGAGAACGACCTTACAGGCAGGCTTCCCACTCTTAACTGAAAATAGAGCTTGCGGTCAAGGGGCTTTGTAATGACATCCCAGAATTCCTCAAGTTTGGGACAATCTTTAATTTCTAAAAATAAACCGGCAAGGGATTGTGAAGGTGTGGTACTAAAAATCTTTGTTGCCACCATATTCCAGTACAAAGCCTTCAGTATCTTCTTCGGTGGGAACCTGGCATGCAATGGATCCTTCCACAATTCACCTAATCCTAATATATTCAAAAGATTTTGAATATGTCCCAACCATTTGATTTTCCGGGAGCCATCACTTTTGATCACATCCATCAGCCCTCTAGTGTATGTTTCCAGTTCCGTTGTGGTCCAAATTTGCCGCAAGTAAAGTATTGGGCGCAAAGATGCAATTAGGGCTATAGGTGTTATACCCAAATCATAGAACAGAGGATACAATGGGGTGCTTTGAGGTAGCCTTATTAGCTTTCTAAGAAATGTGTTTTCTGAGACAGTCACCCCATTTAACTTTTCACTTCCCCACATTTCCACACCATACAGAGTAGAGCTAACTACCTTACCATTGTAAACCTCTAACACCGGACATACTGGTCTAGTCAGGGACCTAGAATGCTCTACAGTCAAAGCCCCTGATAATTGGCGATGCTTCAGGGTGGCCAGATCGATCTGTTGTCTCCAGGACAAATCCTGTTGAATGCAGATACCCAGATAGCTAAATGCCTCTACCTTCTCAAGAGGGCCAGTGCTCATACGTACAGTGCCCCTACTTACTTTGGGTGCATTAAAAGACATGTATTTAGATTTAAGAACATTAACTTCCAAACCACGGGCGGCACAGAAATCCTCGAAAATTATCAGAGCCTTCTGTAACCCGCTCTGGGTCTTTGAAACTATAAGACAATCGTCTGCAAACATTAGTATGGGGATTTTACCTCCAGCAAGAATAGGAGCGTCAACATTAGAATCAATTAAAATTTTTGCAACATCGTTTATGTATAAAGAAAATAATGTTGGCGCCAGGACACATCCCTGACGGACTCCTGTTTCTACGGGGAACTGTGGTGTGACATTGCCAGGACTACCCCACCTGATCTGGGCAAAATTCTCCTGGTGGAGCCTAACTATCAAAGACAGAAGATCCCCTGGCATTCCCATATCAGTGAGTACTCTCCATAGAGTATGGCGAGGGACCAAGTCAAATGCCGCCCTTAAATCTATAAAGGCGGCATAAAGGCTGCCTTTGCCAATTAGAATGGTCTTCCAGTATAGCATAGTGAAATGCATAAGTTGGTCGACCGTGCTAACGTACTTCTGAAGCCAGCCTGCAAGTGGGACAAAATACTGCACTCCCTCTCCCAAACCTGGACCTTATTTAAAATAAGCCTACCAATGATCTTCTGGGTAGTATCGATCAAACTGATTGGTCGATAGTTTCCAGGCAGGGATTTGTCCCCCTTTTTGTAAATAGGGATTATTACAGCCCCTTTCCATGATTTGGGGACCGGTACTCCCCTTGCCACTGCATTTGCAAATAATAATATGTATGCTTCCCACGAATCTCTATCTTGTAGGAACAGATCAGCTGGGATACCGTCAATACCTGGCGCTCTACCAGGAACAACTTTATCCAATGCCAGCTGAACGTCCCCCAAGGTGAAGGGATCCTCCAAAAAGGGTGTGCAAGACACCTCAACAGGAGAATCTTGCCCTGCTGCCATCGCAAACTGCGGTTTGAAGTGGGATACCCATTTATCCTGTGGGACCCAATTCTGAGGTTTATCAGAGTTGCTATCCACACCTCTCTTATAGGTGTTCCAAAACTTTCGTGGGTCTTTATGATATCCTGCTTCCAGCAAGTCTGCCCACCTCTGCTCATCCCACAGCGATGGATTTAAAAATGGCTGATTTATACGCTGCCCTGGCTACACAAACTTCTAAACTCGAACCATTTTTAAGGGCTCTACCTAACTCCAAGCGAGCCTGCCTGCAATCTGTTGAATACCAGCGTGGAGAAATTTGTTTACAAGGACCACTTTTTTGGGAAGGCTTTACAAACACTAATCGTAGGTCCTTAAAAAAAGCCTCATGAATCCCAGTTACATATTCATTATTTGCAATTGGACACTCCGCTACCAGTATCCCCTTCATATCTTTTGTTGCCTGCGTGAGCTTACCAGCTATAAAATCAACATTCTCCTGATTGATCGCAACTTTGGCCCAACGGACGTGACGCATATCATTAGTGATGACGACGTCCACTAGATTAACAGCATCAGTCGCCCTAGTTAAGGCTACTGGTGATTCCCAGTAAGACATTTTGGCCGATAGAGGATTATGATCACTCTCTAGTCTATCCATAACTTGCATATCCTGCAGATACCTCCACAGGCTCAAGCTAACAAGAATGTAATCTATTCTACTCTGCCGGGCGCCGATCTTATAAGTATTTGCCCCGCTTTTGTCACCCACTGTTCTACCATTGGCAGATCTAACTCCTTTGTTTAAACAAAGGGAGTTCAGTTGGATAGCAATTTGCGTCCATCTTTTAATGGGTGTTAAGTCCAGTTTAGGGACCCCCCATGTCCAATCTTCTTCATCTGAAAGATCCCAATTATCATTCAGGAGAGGTTCAAAAGTTACATTAAAATCTTCTCCTATAATCATATTATTAGTATGGAGAGAATTGCTTTTTAGGAGTTCCTCCAAGAGTGTTAAAATTTCCGAGTTCTTACCCCCGGTACTTCTAGAATATACGTTGTATAGATAAATAGGGTCTCGCTTTGGAAACTCAAGCAGGAGTGCCTGTAGATCCCTGTGCCTAGTAGGAATTACCTTAACAGTTACATCAAGATCTTGCCTAATCCAAATCGCCAGGCCACCTGATGGTCAGCCTTTCCCTTTCTTTTCCGCCAGGATTCCATAATTCAGGTACCCTGGGAAATGTAACTGATCCAGAGCCCAGGTTTCCTGGAATAGACATATATCGTGTCTGTTGATAAAGGAAACCCACTCTGGGGAGTCCATTTTCACTCTAAGTCCTGGGATATTCTAGGAAAGAAGAGCCCCTGTAATAACAGGGGAGTTTACAGAATTGTTAGTATCCTGGATGGTACCTGCTACTCTATTTAGTGCACTTGACATCCCTAAAGGCGGTAATTCTGAGATAGAGAAAGTGGGGTCCATTACAACAAGTGCAAAATTTGGAGCCTCAACGCTAGTAATCTCCCTAGGTGATACTTCTCCAATCCGGAGTCAATCATTAGTATCCAAACCTGAAGAGGCATCACCTATAATCCTCTCTGTCACTACTCTAGTTTGTAACAATCTTTGGTAGGGTTGAGATCTCATTTGAATCCGGGAGTTATCTGGGGAGCAGGTCCTGTATTCCAGGGCTATCACGCCCTCTGCAATCTTTGGGTTTTTTAAGACTACCTCAATACAGTCATAGGTATCGCCAGGACTTGTAAATCTTGTAGTTTTACAGATGCCCTCCCTGATAACAGACCTACACCCCCTGATATGCCTAATCCAATGGATTGTTTTATTCGTTAAGGAGTCCGGAGTTTCATGGTCTCGCCCCATAGGTATTTTAGGAACGTTCACCATGTAAACAGCCCTAGTATGATTAGGGTAGTCGTTATGGTGAAGACTACATGGTTTGAGGGAACTCAATCTTGGATCTTGCATGCAGCCCTCCTTTCTATTCTCACCCCTTCTGCTTCCATCTACTTGTGAAATTTTAGGTATGGCATTAGGTTTTGCAGGCACGCTTTTGGGCAAGATTGTCATGGTTTTCCCCTTTGCGTGCAGAATGCCTACCGGTTGCGTGTTTCCCCTTTCTTTCCTGATAGGCAAGGTGGGTATCGGTGGAGTAGCTGTTAGCGGGGCAGATGGAACACAGTTCTTCCCACTAGCTGTGATGTTGTTCATAGGGCCTGACAATCTCGCTTTGATTGGATTAAGCGTGTCAAGTCCAGGAGTGATCTTTTTGGCATTAGCTAGGGCCGTCAAGTAATCGACTTTTACTTGCAATGCCTCCACCAGCCCACACAGTTGTTTAATAATTGCCCACAGGGGATCAGTTGGATGATCAGGGGATATCGGAACATCAATAGGGCCAGGCACAGATATAAGATTTTCACTAACTGTGGGCATCATCAAGTCTCCTACTGGGTCCTCACATCCTATCTGGGACAAAACAGAGAACCTGTTGCTACTAAATAACGGTTCTAAATCCACCACACTACCATCTGGAACTATGGGTGGGTTCGGTTGATCTACACATGATTCTTTCTCAGCATTTAGTACAATGTTAGCCTCTGTCCCCATCGCGGATTTACACAAAAACATGTCAGGAATTCTCCCCACCCCCTTATCTTGCCTATGTGTTGCCCAGACCCTGTTTGCATAGACCCCTCGGCAGGTATCTCAACGGTTTTGGGAGCTTGGATCAGATCGTCTATTCGGTCCATGACACAGTTTGCTCCAGCATTAGGCATCCATTTAGCTAATTGCTTAGTTTTACATTTTTTTGCTTTTTTCCCACCCTTGGGTACACCCCCTACTAAGTCACTAGATTCTTCTGCCAGCTTCCGTTTTCCCATAACTCCGGGACAATTGCCAGAACTAGAAAGATAGATAAACGACTCGCAAAGTACCTTAATAGAAGATCCAGGGGGCTTGGCCCAGCCCAGTCCCTGCCTGTCCCGGACTGTCACAGACTGTCCGCCCTTAGTCCGGGCTTCGTCCGGCAGTGGTCCCGCCCTGCGTCAACCTAGCGTTGTTTTGTACACTGTAGGGCGGATGGGCGTGCCTCTGGTCAGCGCTCGTCGCGCACGGGCTCCTGGACAGTGGAGTCCTGTGCGGTGCTGTCTGGTAGTGTTCGGCTCCTCCGGGAGTGGAAAATGCCTTCCAGCAATGACCCTCTGCTGGCGCTGCGGGACCCGCGCCAGCGGGTCTGGCGAGGTGTTTTGAACACCGTAGGGCGGGTGGGCGTGCCTCTGGTCAGCGCTCGTCGCGCACGGACTCCTGGACAGTGGAGTCCCGTGCGGTGCTGTCTGGTGGTGTTCGGCTCCTCCGGGAGCGGAAAATGACTTCCAGCAATGACCCTCTGCTGGCGCTGCGGGCCATGATCGGCAAAGGTCTATAGCGGGTTACAATAGCGTGCAAGCTGGCGGGGATTGCATTCATGGGTAAGCTCTTGTAGGGGTACGCACTGTCTGCGGGGGAGCTCGGGTCCAGGATGTTGGAGGGTTGGGCCCGGGAATGTGGGAGGTTGGGAGCGGTTTGGCGGCCCTTGTCAGAGGAGTTGTTGGAGAGGGTTGTGGGGGCTTTGCCGTTAGTTTGTAGGGATTGGAAGGAAGCTTGCCTGTTCTCTACCCTGATGGCGTGGATGTTTGCGGGGGCTTTTCGGGTGTCAGAGTTGCTGGGTTCGAGAACCGGTGCGGGCTGCAGTGGTCGGAAGTGCAGGTGCGGCAGGAGGAAGTGCGCATCTGGTTGAGGAAGTCTAAAACAGATCAGCGGAGCATGGGCACGTGAAAGGCATTGCGGAAGGCGGTGGCGGGGACCATGTGCCTGGTGCGATGGGGGCAGCATTGGCAGGAGATTGTGTTGGACGATGGGCAAGTGTTTCGGAATTCGGATGGGAAGGGGGCGAAGGGATCACAGCTGTTATCGGTGTTGCGGAAAGCTTTGGGGACCCCGTTTTGTACCGCTTTTGGCCGCCATAAGTGTGGCAGGGTATGCTCAGACGTGAGTCCCTTGCTCACTTTGCCACTGGATTCAAGCAAGCCGGGCTGAAGACGGCTGGAATGCCAGAAACCGGTCCTCGGAAGCTTGTTTCCGGTCCAGGGAAGACATGGCTTGGCAGTTCGGGCTGGACTGTTCCCATGAGGCATAGGGTCAGACTGATTTGCATATAGCCATGTCTGAACTGGGGTGGCAGAGTGGGCTAAAGAATGGTGATGGATCAAACCCAGATCGTTTGACTGGGTGTGAGTGTTTGATTGATTCAGATGCTCCGTCCATCACCACCCCCTTTTGTACCGCTTTTGGCCGCCATAAGTGTGGCAGGGTATGCTCAGACGTGAGTCCCTTGCTTACTTTGCCACTGGATTCAAGCAAGCCAGGCAGAAGACGGCTGGAATGCCAGAAACCGGTCCTCGGAAGCTTGTTTCCGGTCCAGGGAAGACATGGCTTGGCAGTTCGGGATGGACTGTTCCCATGAGGCACAGGGTCAGACTGACTTGCATATAGCCATGTCTGAACTGGGGTGGCAGAGTGGGCTAAAGAACGGTGATGGATCAAACCCAGATCTTTTGACTGGGTGTGAGTGTTTGATTGATTCAGATGCTACGTCCATCACCACCCCCTTTTGTACTG